>NW_026876905.1:0-20352 GCF_032173495.1 Musca vetustissima | reverse complement strand
TAATATTTATGTACATAAATTTTATTCTTATCGGCAATAATTGTGAAACCGATACCCAAAGATGTGAAATAATTCTTTTGTTCTGGGCAATTATCGTTTGGACTCCAAAGTGAAATGTTGTTGCTGTTCTTCATATCGGTGCTAGGACTTTCATCATTGGCTGCGGGAGGCGTAACCCAGCCGTTAAGGGTATGTCAAATATTTTTTGAAGGACGAAAATAACAAAAATTACAAATTCTGTCTACTAGGTCGAACAACCTGAGGAGGGGACAAGTTTTAATCCTCAACTAGAAATTATGGAGTTACGTAACCAACTTTTGCAACGCCATCTGGAATTAACGAATTCAATACTTAAAAGAAGGCATACGATATTTGAACAAAAATTGGAAACACTTTTGAAGGAATTCGGAATGTCCGTGTCCGAGACAACCGATATCGCCGATTTGCATGACTATGAGCCCAACTCACCTCTGTCAAATAATCAGACATCGACGGCTGAGGAGGTACCTTTCACGGATATATTGGATGATGGCGATTTGTGTGAATGTGGACCAAACCGAGCTCTGCCAGATACACAGAAGCCTGCTGCTGAGAAAGTATATTTTACGGATATAATGGATGCTGGTAAGTTGGTCTCTAAAGCACAGTCGGGCGAAGCACCGCACGCGTGCACTCTCGCGAGAGTAAGTATCGCTATTCTCTCACACACATTCAACTGAACCAATTGAAAAACCATTGACACACACACAAAGAAAAGTGCGTGAGAACAGAATTTTTTATGCTCTGCCCGTGCCTGCTCTAAAGTGCAAATAATTTTAAAAATTTGTTCGCATTCTTCAATATTTTCGGTCAAGTTTTGGTGTGTGTGTGATTAAATCTGTGCTGAAGGAGTATATAATATTTTTTATCGCATCGAAAATTTCTCTGTATAGATCCACTTTTTCCTATATCACTTAATATTATGAATATATCCTAAATTTATCCTTTCAGATGAGCCGAAGGTATGCAAATTGAATAATAATGCGGATACCAACCTAGTATGGTAAGTACTTCTAAGGTTACACCCAAGAACAAATTTTATACACAATTCGTTTCATCTCCGTCACTCTGCATTCATTTGCGTTCAGTAAAAAATTGTCGCTTGCTGAAAGCTGTGCCGATTCCAATAGCCTAAATTGTCGTGATGGGCTGTGTCGCATAAAAAACCACATCTATGGTCCCAAGTCATTCTGGGTTCCCTGTGATGGCGATTGGACAATTGTCCAGCGACGCATCAATGGGTCCGTCGATTTTCGGAGGACGTGGTTGGACTACAAGAACGGCTTTGGCGATTTGAATGGAGAATTTTGGCTCGGATTAGATAAAATTCATTCTCTAACGACTCTTTACGGAGGCGTGGAACTTCAAATTGAAATGCAGGATTTTGACAATGTCCGGAGATATGTCCATTATGGGTCGATTTCTGTTGGCAACGAAACCACAAAATATCAATTAACGGTTTTGGATTATATTGAATCAATTGCAGGGGACTCGCTCAATGTGCATAGAGACGAGCGTTTTTCAACAGTCGACCAAGACAATGATAAGAACAGTGAGGAAAATTGTGCCTCCTCATTAATGGGGGCTTGGTGGTACTATAACTGCGACTTGAAAACTTACGACATAAGCAATTTGAATGGATTCTATTACAAAGATGGTGTCGTTCCAAAAGACAAGCCTGGCAGTGGAATTATGTGGACAACATTTCGTGGAGCATTTAATTCATTGAAATTTGTTCAAATGAAAATTAGACCAAAGAAGAGATAAATAAATTCTTATTTGTCGGGGCGAAAACTAATTCCTTATATGCAAAAAAAAAAAAAAAAAAAAAACAGTAAGGAAGGTAGTAAAGTCGGACGGGGCCGACTATATGATACCCTTCACCACTATGGGTATATTAAACAGAACAATTAACATGAAATTGGATGAACTAAAATATGTGATATTTATCTAAATGTGAATCAACCGATTTTCCGAAACTCAGCATCATTCCAGGCTCAATCCAGTATGCTATACCAAATTTCGTGCAAATCGAAAGAATTATAGGGAATTTGGTGAATCTTTAACATAAAATCGGACGAAACTATATATGGAAGCTATATATCGAAGCTATATCTAAAGCGATTTTCACGAAATTTAACACACATCATTCTAGACTTAATTCAGTACGCTATGCCAAATTTCGTGCAAATCGAAGACTATATAGGGACTTTGGTGCACTATTTACCTTAAATCGGGCGAAAATATATATTTGAGCTATATCTAAATCTGAACCGCTTTTCACAAAATTTAACAGACATGTTTCCAGACTTAATTCAGTACGCTATGCCAAATTTCGTGGAAATCGAAGGATATATAGGGACTTTGTAGCACCATTTACATAAAATCGGACGAAAATATATATGGGACCTATATCTAAATCTGAAACGATTTTTACGAAACTTAACACACATCATTCTAGATTGAATTGAGTACGCTATGCCAAATTTCGTGGAAATCGAAGGATATATAGGGACCATGAGGCACTATTTGCCTAAAATCGGACGAAAATATATATGGGACCTATATCTAAATCTGAAACGATTTTTACGAAACTTAACACACATCATTCTAGATTGAATTGAGTACGCTATGCCAAATTTCGTGCAAATCGAAAGATATATAGGAACTTTGGTGCACCATTTACCTTAAATCGGATGAAAATATATATGGGAGCTATATCTAAATCTGAACCGATTTTCGTGAAATTTAACACACATGTTTCTAAACTTAATTCAGTACGCTATGCCAAATTTCGTGCCAATCGAGGGATATATAGGTACTTTTGTGCACAATTTACCTTAAATCCGACGAAACTACATAAGGGAGCCATGTCTAAATCTGTATCGATTTTTCCCAATTTCAATAGGGTTCGTCCTTGGGACAAATAGATGAGCTGTGCCAAATTTCATTCAATTCGGACAATAAATGCGACCTGTACTTGGTTTACAATTTAACACCAACAGACGGACGGACATGCATAAATCGACTCAGAAAGTGATTCTATGCACATTCTCAAAAGGAATCATGTGTCTATCTCGTTTCCTTTTGTCTGTTACAAACATATGCACAAAGCGTAAAACACTGACATATTTTCCGAATATTACTATTCATATTCAGTACATCCCTCCTAATTAATTGTCCAGATTCCCTTCACCGTGGGTTGTGTTGTGATGTTCGGCCTATTATTGCCATCGATTCGAAAAAAAAACACAACAAATTAAGTATACGGTACACTTCATCCCATAATTATAATCTGATCATGGTCGAAAGTTATAGGCGTTGTCCTTGACCATACCTGGATCCTCATGGAAAATTTCAATGCAATCAGCGCTATATTTCCGCCCTCTAGTGTGGTAATGGGTTACTAAATAATATCTGAATACGTAAGCACCTGTAAATATTTAAGTGTAACTCCCACATCCGAGTACATACGACAATATAATTGGTATCAATTTAAAGGTCAACCAATCCTCTTGGATATACTATCAACTTCTCTACGTCCTTCAGGAGTAAATATATACGCTATAGAATACAAATGTGATCATTTTTCACACAAAAGTCAGGGTAAACTTGACCCGCTAAATATTGACAGACATGCTCTTTCTTTGGCCCGATCCCCTTCTCCATGTAAAAATTCACGATGTGTTGGTCATAATTTTTGCCTCTGGAGCGACCAGAAAATCATACAAAAATAAAGTTTTTGGTCCGATCTTTACCAAAAACAATATAGGTCTCCAATGGCCAGATCTCATCCTACATGCAAAATTTCGTGAAGATTGGTCAATAACTGTGGCCTGTATCGTGTTTACAAATTATAATGGACAGACGGACGGAAGGGCGGACGGACGGACACACATGTCTAGATCGACTCAGCTAGTCGAGATATGACGATCGGTATACTTAAAGGTGGCAACATAGTTGTGTAGGGTATAAAAATCTAAGCCTTATATAGGTACTTAAAGGAGGAGATACGCACAAGACCAACGCGCTTGGAAATCTTTTTTAAGCTCGGCTTAAGGAACAACCGTTCTGTAACAAGCCAGCTAAGTAAGTACGCCTTGTACTGGTCTTTGAACAATTATTTTTAAAAAATCCTTTCATCTGTTGGTCAATATCATTCCATTCTTGTTATTTTTATATTCATATCATTTTGAAAAATTACAACTCTCAAGAAATCATCATCCCACCCCTCCCCTCCACAACAAATTAAGCTGGCCAACTATTTCCATAGTTGCTTCTTTACTTGTTTGGCTTTGGCTTACTCTTCAAATGTGAAAGATACCACTTAAAAACATCATCATTGCAAAGTAATTAGAAACAGTTTTCTAATTTTCCTACTACACACCGACCGACCGACCGACAACCCCACTCCCCGCATTTAAAAGGATAGAAGTCGGTTGGCAAAGCATCCAAGAAAATTGCTGCAAGAGTAAAAAACTCTTTCAGTAATTAAAGAACATTTTTTTTTCAAGGAGTTGTTGAGTGAGGCAAAAAATACACCCCCCTCCTTACCTGAAGCTATCAGAAAGCAGAATGGAAACAAAATTCAGACAAACAACAACAACAGCAACAAATGAAGACAAAAGTTTTTTGTTTCTGTGTGAAAAAAATAAAACAGTTGAAAGACAAAAGGATTTCACACGAGCACCACCACTACTACTACAACAACTATTGATGTCACAACTGACTGCACACACAATTAAAGTTAATTTGTAAAGGAGTTAAAACCAAACACACACACACACACATTGAACAAATATTTTTAAAAAAACCACGCCTTATATAGAAGCTTGGAAAAAAAATTAATAAAAATACATCCTCAATAATTTTTGTTCATATATTTTATTATTAATTTCCTAAAGCAATCTCCTCCTTCCACCTGAAGCTCTATTAACATCCCAAACAGGTGACATCTGTTTGTTTATTTTCCTGTTGATATCGATAATATTAGTTATTGATATGATGTAAAATCATCATGATGGCCTGACATAAAGCACAATCGATAATTAATTGTAGCATACTTTTAGGAGTTCCACAATGGGAGTATAACAAACGAGGCAAATTGATAAATCAAAACTAATAGCCTTTCCATAATAACTCATAGTTATTATTTCCAATTCCTTCTATGAGGGTCTTATGGGATTTTTGTGGATACTCCACCTCCACCTATTCCCCCCCAAATTCTCATTGTTTCCCAAAATTTGTAATGACAACAATCAAAAGGATATTTCTGAGAGTATTGTCATTTCTCTTTGTTATTTAGTTGACAGCTTGTCTTAATAACATGACAGATGAAACATGTCATACTACGAAGTTGGCATATAACTTCCGATACGAAGTTTAGGCATTTTGGGACAATATTAGAGCGGAAAACTTAGTATTTTGATGGTAGGTAGAAAAAAATGGAAACTGTTACTGGGTGGGGTTAACAGCACAGTGTTATGAAATATGAAAAAAAATATTTTCTTTGCTCATTTTTGTAATATTTTGGAGATTTGGTGCCACATTTACTAAAAATCGGACGAAAAATTTGATGGGAGCAACATCAAAATCTGAACCGATTTTCACGAGACTTACCACACGTTGTTCTTGACCTAATTCATTACCATATGTCAAATTTCGTGCAAATCGAAAGATATATAGGGACTTTGGTACACCATTTACCTTAAATCGGACGAAGATATACATGAGAGCTATATCGAAATCTGAACCGATTTTCCCGAAACTCACAGCACATCATTCTAGACTCAATTCAGTACAGTATGCCAAATTTCGTGCAAACCGAATGATATATAGGGACTATGGTGCATTTTTTACCTAAAATCGGACGAAAATATATATGGGAGTTATATCTAAATGTGGGCCGATTTTCACGAAACTTGACACACGTCATTCCAGACTCAATTCAGTACGCTGTGCCAAATTTCGTGAAAATCGATATATATATAGGGGCTTTGGTACAGCATTTACATTAATCGGACGGAAATATATATGGGAGCTATATCCAAATCTAAACCGATTTACATTAATCGGACGGAAATATATATGGGAGCTATATCCAAATCTAAACCGATTTTCTCGGAATTTAACACACATCATTTTAGATTTAATTTAGTACGCCATGCCAAATTTCGTGCAAATCGAAGAATATACACGGACTTTGGTGTACTCTTTACCTTAAATCGGACGAAAACATATTTGGGAACTATATCGAAATCTGAACCGATTTTCCTGAAACTCACAGCACATCATTCTAGGCTTAATTCAGTACGCTGTGCGAAATTTCAGGCAAATCGAAAGATATATAGGGACTTTGGTACACCTTTTACCTTAAATCGGACGAAAACATATTTGGGAGCTATATCAATATCTGAACCGATTTTCACGAAACTTGGCACACATCATTCTTGGCTTAAATTATTACGTTATGCCAAATTTCGTGCAAATTGAAAGATATATAGGGACTTTGGTGCATCATTTACCTTAAATCGGACGAAAATATATATGGGAGCTATATCTAAATCTGAACCAATTTTCACGAAATTTAGCACACATCATTCTAGGCTTAATTCAGTACGTTGTGCCAAATTTCGTGCAAATCGAAAGATATTTAGGGACTTTGGTGCATCATTTACCTTAAATCGGACGAAAATATATATGGGAGCTATATCTAAATCTGAACCGATTTCCACGAAACTTAGCACACATCATTCTAGAATTAATTTAGTACGCTATGCAAAATTTCCCGCAAATCGAAATATATATAGGGGCTTTGGTACAGCATTTACATTAAATCGGACGGAAATATATATGGGAGCTATATCCAAATCTAAACCGATTTTCTCGGAATTTAACACACATCATTTTAGATTTAATTTAGTACGCCATGCCAAATTTCGTGCAAATCGAAGAATATACACGGACTTTGGTGTACTCTTTACCTTAAATCGGACGAAAACATATTTGGGAGCTATATCGAAATCTGAACCGATTTTCCTGAAACTCACAGCACATCATTCTAGACTCAATTCAGTACACTATCCGAAATTTCGTGCGAATCGAAAGATATATAGGGACTTTTCTGTACCATTTACATAAAATCGGACGAAAATATATATGGGAGCTATATCTAAATCTGGACCGATTTTCACAATACTTAGCACACATCATTTTTGACATAATTCAGTACGCTATGCCAAATTTCGTGAAAATCGAGGGATGTAAAGGGACTTTAGTGCCCCATTTTTCTTAAATCGGACGAAAATATATATGGAAGCTATATCTAAATCTGAACCAATTTTCACGAAAATTAACACACATCATTCTAGACCTAATTCATTACGCTGTGCCAAATTTCGTGCAAATCGAAAGATATTTAGGGACTTTGGTGCGCCATTTACCTTAAATCGGACGAAAATATATATGGGAGCTATATCTAAATCTGAACCGATTTTCACGAAATTTAGCACACATAATTCTAGGCCTAATTCAGTACGCTGTGCCACATTTCGTGCAAATCGAAAGATATTTAGGGACTTTGGTGCACCATTTACCTTAAATCGGACGAAAATATATATGAGAGCTATATCTAAATTTGAACCGATTTTCACGAAACTTAGCACACATCATTCTAGGCTTAATTCAGTTCGTTATGCTAAATTCCGTTCAAATCGGAAGACTTTGATGTACCATTTACATGAAATCGGACGAAACTATATATGGGAGCTATATCTAAATCTGAACCGATTTTCACGAAACTTAGCACACCTCATTCTTGGCTTAATTCAGTACGCTGTGCCAAATTTCGTGCAAATCGAAAGATATATGTTGACTTTGGTGCACCATTTACCTTAAATCGGACGAAACTATATATGGGAGCTATATCTACATCTGAACCGATTATTCCCAATCTCAATAGGGTTCATCCTTGGGCCAAATAAATGACTTGTGCCAAATTTCATCCAAATCGGATCATAGATGCGACCTGTACTTTGTTTACAATTTAACATGGACAGACAGACGGACGGACGGACAAGCATAAATCGACTTAGAAAGTGATTCTATGCATATTCTCAAAAGGAACCATGTGTCTATCTCGTTTCCTTTTGCTGTTACAAACATATGCACAAAGACATAATACCCTGTACCACAGTGTGGCGAAGGGTATAAAAATATTGTGGAAGATCAAAATAATATTTTTAAAAAAAATCCACGTCTTATATAGGCCCATGAACAAATATTAAAAAAATACCTCTTATTTAGGTCTACCATCGTACCCTTGGCTATATGACTTTATTCATTTCCAAATTTGTGTTACTATTGTAGTGAAGTATAATTTCTCCTTCCTCCCTATCCATTGTAATTCCATTCTAACTTCTGTCCATTAATATTATGTTAAGACTGTGGGTTATAAGGTCGGCCCTCATCAACCCCCTCCTTCTGTGACTTCGAATCATAGAAAGTAAGAATAATAAAAAGTACCACATTTAATAATCGATGAGCCAACGGACTTTAGCCTCCTTAACAAGAATGGAAATGGCAATGCAGGAATGATACCATCGCTATGCAGGAAAGATAGTATCTTAGAGAATTGACTTTAGTGGCAGCAGAATAGGAAATGAAGATAAATGACAAAGGCCGGATTGTAGAGCAATGTTTCAATAAGTAATAGAAATTTATCTCCAAGAAAAATAATTAATTTGCTTAGGCAGATATTGAAAGATTGATGCAAATTTTATATGAGAGCTTATGTGGGGTGATATTTTTGTGGAAGGATGATGGGGTATTAAAGGATACCATCCTTCCTAAAAAGGCTATACAGGTTGTGGATTTTTTAAAAATATTTTTTCAAGGACCTTCGAACGTCTTTGAATTTAAAAAAAAAACTTCTTCCACATAACCTCACATTTGTTCGAATAACCTTCTACCCTGTTGGTAATAAACAGAATTCTTCACTTCCCCACTAAATTCCTTGTTAATATAAAAGCTAACATAACATTTTGCTATCTTCCTCTGCAAATGAGAACACACATTCCAAGGAGTCCTACAGCGATGAGTTTACCCAACTAAGTATCATTAAATATCTGTGGCTGTAGTGGTGGTGATGGTGCCAGCGATGCTGGTATTGTCTTAAGTTGTTGTACGACTTACAAAAGAAGCCAACCGAGTAGAAATGTGCATAAAATTGACTTTAGCAAAATAATGCATAAGTATATAAGTACCAAGAAACCAACAACAACAACGACAACAACTAAAAGAAGAACTATGTACAATAAGTCCTGTTTCCACCACTTATTGTATTTGGTTGTGGCAAGCCAGGCAACCCGTCAAATGTAAACCAGCCTCTTACACGGCGAAATGAAAGGAAGAAACAAAGAAAGGCTGAAGTCAAAAGTTTGCAAGAAATTACCTAAGAAAATTATGATGCCACTTTAATGCACGCACACCCACATACCAAGGTACTCATGCACACACACACACACTCACATGCATACATAAGTAAAGATAAGTACAAAAAATAAAACAATACACATTACGATAATATGCCAAGAGAAGAGGAGTAAATAATGGAAATTTTCTCCAGGTATGAACGATATGCTGTCACTACAACTACTTGTAGGTATCTTAGGAAAACACACATACATGAACATAAACTACAACAAATTACAAAGGATAATACAGGGACGTAACTGAAAAATAACTATTCAAGGACCTATACAAGGCGTGGATTTTTTAAAAATAATTTTTAAGAACCTTTACAAGGCGTAGATTTTTTAAAAATAATTTTTAAGGACCTTTACAAGGCGTAGATTTTTTAAAAATAATTTTTAAGGACCTTTACAAGGCGTAGATTTTTTAAAAATAATTTTTAAGGACCTTTACAAGGCGTAGATTTTTTAAAAATAATTTTTAAGGACCTTTACAAGGCGTAGATTTTTTAAAAATAATGTTTAAGGACCTTTACAAGGCGTAGATTTTTTAAAAATAATTTTTAAGGACCTTTACAAGGCGTAAATTTTTTAAAAATAATTTTAAGGACCTTTACAAGGCATAGATTTTTTAAAAATAATTTTTAAGGACCTTTACAAGGCGTTGACTTTTTAAAAATAATTTTTAAGGACGTTTACAAGGCGTGGATTTTTTAAAAATAATTTTTAAGAACCTTTACAAGGCGTAGATTTTTTAAAAATAATTTTTAAGGACCTATAATAGGCGTGAACTTTTTAAAAATATTTTTTAGGGACCTATACTAGGCGTAGATTTTTTAAAAATAATTTTTAAGGACCTTTACAAGGCGTAGATTTTTTAAAAATAATTCTTAAAGACCTTTACAAGGCGTAGATTTTTTAAAAATAATTTTTAAGGACCTTCACAAGGACTTTTTTCCACGGACCTTAACAAGGCGTGGATTTTTATACCCTTCACCACACTGTCTTTGTGCATATGTTCGTAATATGTAAAAATAATCGAGATAGACCCATGGTTCCTTTTGAGAATATGCATAGAATCACTTTCTGAGTCGATTTATGCATGTCCGTCCGTCTGTCTGTCTGTCTGTCCATGTTAAATTGTAAACAAAGTACAGGTCGCATTTTTAATTCGAATTGCATGAGATTTGGCACACCTCATTTATTTGGCTCAAGGACGAACCCTATTGAAATTGGGCAAATTCGGTTCAGATTTAGATATAGCTCCCATACATATTTTCGCCCGATATAAGCTAAATGGTGCACCAAAGTCCCTATATATCCTTCGATTTGCATGAAATTTGGCACATCGTACTGAATTGAGCCTAGAATAATATGTATTAAGTTTCCTGAAAATCGGTTCAGATTTTGATATAGCTCCCATATATATATATTTGTCCGATATAAGGTAAATGGTACACCAAAGTCGCTCAATAGCTTTCGATTTGCACGAAATTTGGCTCAGCGTTCTGAATTGAGAAAAGAATAATGTGTGTTAAGTTTCCTGAAAATCGGTCCAGATATAGATATAGCTCCCATACATAATTTCGTCCGATTTAATGTAAATGGTGCACCAAAGTCCCTATATATCTCTCGATTAGCACGAAATTTGGCATAGCGTACTGAATTAGTTCCGGAATAAAGTGTGGCAATTTTCGAGAAAATCGGTTCAGATTTAGATATAGCTCCCATATATATTTTCATATATATTTTCGTCCGATTTTATGGAAATGGTGCACCAAAGCCCCTATATATCTTTCGATTTGCATGAAATTTGGCATAGCGTACTCAATTAAGTCTAGAATGATGTGTGTTAAGTTTCGTGAAAATAGGTTCCGATTTAGATATAGCTCCCATATATATTTTCGTCCGATTTAATGAAAATGGTGTACCAAAGTCCCCATATATCTTTCGATTTGCACGAAATTTGGCATAGCATAATGAATTAGGGCTAGAATGATGTGTGTTAAGTTTCCTGAAAATCGGTTCAGATTTAGATATAGCTTCCATATATATTTTCATCCGATTTAAGGTAATTGGTGCACCAAAGACCCTATATATCTTTCGATTTGCACGAAATTTGGTACAGCGTACTGAATTGAGTCTAGAATGATGTGTGCTAAGTTTCATGAAAATCGGCTCAGAGTTAGATATAGCTCCCATATATAGTTTCGTCCGATTTAATGTAAATGGTGCACCAAAGACCCTCTATATCTTTCGATATGCACGAAATTTGTCATAGCGTACTGAATTAAGTCTAGAAATTTGTGAGCAAAGTTTCGTGAAAATCGGTTCAGATTTCGATATAGCTTCCATATTTTTAAAATATTTTTTTTAAATATTTTTTTCCAGGACCTTCAATAGGTGTGGATTTTTTTAAAATATTTTTCAAGGACCCATACAAGGCATTGTCCTGAACGCCTCCCCGCTCCTGTTAACAAAATAAATACCTGAGCATACATTCTCAACAACAACACCAACAATATCAAATGTATTCTCCTTCTTTGTATGTTCGAAGGAGTTTTTTTTTCCATTTTTGCCCCGCAAGGATGTGTGGCATCAGCCAGCATTCATGGAAATGTCGTCTGTCGTCAATGAAACGCATTGCATATCAGCAGCAGCAGCAGCCACAATTTATGAAAATTGCACACAGCCACTGCCAGTTTTCCAAAAGTAAAAACGTGGTTCTATGCAGCTACAACAATACAAAACAGAACTGAAATGCAAAAGGATAACCTAGAGAAAGTAAGGAGTGAATATAGCAGCAAGCAGAAGGAGAAGGACTCAATAATGGTAGAAAGAAAAGCAAGAAAAATATGTCGTTGATGTTGGTATTTGAAAACAAACACAGAATGATGCTGTAAATAATAATCATCATGATCATCCTGCAGGTGATGAGTTGGAGTTGGAACAACAATACGAAATACCAACAATGTCATACAACAAGAAGAATGGGGCATGGACTATTAGTTGGATGACTGGGGGTACTCTCATTATCAATGACATGTAATGCTGAGCAGATATCAGATCATTAAGTAGACTCCATTAGGTCCTTGGGAAAATATTAAAAAAATCCACGTCTTCTGTTCTTGAAACACAAATTTTTAAAAATTCGGGTCCTGAAAAATATTTAAAAAAGTCAGGTTCTTGAAAAAATATAATAATTATGAAAAATATTTTAAAAAATCCACGCCTTGTAAAGGTCCTTAAAATACTTTTAAACCAGTAAGGAAAGTAGTAAAGTAAACATGATACCCTTCACCATTTTGGACTTATTGTACATATGTATCCTTACAAATTTAATTTCATTCCGGCAGATTAGAGGTCACCTGCGTACCATGGGACAATATCTAAACCTGAAGCGATTTTTACGAAACTTAGCACACATCATTCTAGACTCAATTCAATACGCTATGCCAAATTTCGTGCAAATCGAAGAATATATAGGGTCTTTGGTTCACCATTTAAATTAAATCGGACGAAAATATATGGGTGCTATATCTAAATCTGAATCGGTTTTTACGAAACTTAGTACACATCATTCTAGGCTCAATTTACTACGCTTTGACAAATTTCGTTCAAATGGAAAGGTCTTTGGAGCACAATTTACATTAAATCGGACAAAAATATACATGGGAGCTATATCTAAATCTGAATCGATTTTCACGAAACTTAAGACACATCATTCTGCACTTATTTCAGAACGCTGTGACAAATTTCGTGCAAATCGAAAGATTTATAGGGCCTTGGGTGCACCATTTACCTTAAATCGGAAGAAAATATATACGGGAGCTATATCTAAATCTGGACCAATTTTCTCGAAACTTGGCAGATATCATTCCAGGCTCAATTCAGTACGTTATGCCAAATTTCGTGCAAATCGAAAGATATTTAGGGACTTTGGTGCACCATTTATCTAGTATCGGACGAAACTATATATGGGTTCTATATCTAAATCTGAACCGATTTTCACAAAACTTAACACACAGCATTCTAGGCTCAATTCAGTACGCTGTGACAAATTTCGTGCAAATCGAAAGATATATAGGGCCTTGGGTGCACCATTTACCTTAAATCGGACGAAAATATATATGGGAGCTATATCTAAATCTGAACCGACTTTCACGAAACTTGGCAGGAATAACTCTAGACCCAATTCAGTACGCTGTGACAAATTTCATGCAAATCGAAAGATATATAGGGCCTTGGGAGCACTATTTCCATTAAATCGGACGTAAATATATACGCGAGCTATATATATCTGAACCGATATTCACAAAACTTCAGCTACGTAATTTTAGGCCTAATTCAGTACGCTATGTTAAATTTCGTGCAAATAGAAAAATATTTAAGGACGTTGGCGCACCATTTACTTTAAATCGGACGAAAATATATATGGGAGCTATATTTAAATCTGAACCAATTTTCACGAAACTAGGCAGACATCACTTCAGGTTCAATTCAGTACGTTAAGCCAAATTTCGTGCAAATCGAAAGATATTTAGGGACTTTGGAGCACCATTTACCTAGTATCGTACGAAAATATATATTAAAGCTATATCTAAATCTGAACCGATTTTCACGAAACTTTACATACATAAATATAGATTTAATTCAGTACGCTGTGCCAAATTTCGTGCAAATCGAAAGATATATAGGGACTTTGTTACACCATTTACCTTAAATCGGGCGAAAATATATATGGGAGCTAGAGCTAAATCTAAATCTGAACCGATTTTTCCCAATTTCAATTGGGTTCGTCGTTGGGCCGAATAAGTGAACTGTGCCAAATTCCATTCAATTCGGATTAAAATTGCGTACAGGTTGCATTTGTTTACAATTTAACATGGACAGACAGACGGACGGACGGACATGCATAAATCGATTCGGAAAGTGATTCTATGCATATTCTCAAAAGGAACCATGTGTCTATTTCGTTTCCTTTTGCCTGTTACAAACATATGCACAAAGACATAATACCCTGTGCCACAGTGTGGTGAAGGGTATAAAAATGCACGCCTTGTTTAGATCCTTGAAACATATTTAATAAAAAAAATCTTCCCTTATATGGTTCCTTGAAATGCTATGTTTAATAAATGCCCGCCTTATATAGGCCATCTAAAAATTTTTTTTAAAAAAATATTTTATCTATTTCCCAAAGAGATCCTTGAAAAATTATTTATTTAGTTTAATTTTCATTTGAACAAATTTCAATGAATTGAATTTTCCACGAAATGTTGACCACACAATTCCACTGCCAGGCTTGTCTACTGGAATGTCCCCATCTTTGTAATAGAAACCATTCAAATTACTATTGTCGAGGCTGTTGACAAAAAATAAAGCAAACAAAAATATATTAAAGAAAATCCATCATTCTTATTAGTTCACCCTTTTAACATACTCCGTTCTGCAATAATAGTACCACCAAGCCCCCATCATTGAATAGGCACAATTTTCCTCATTGTCTTGGTCGAAATTTGAAAATTTTTTCTGGTCATGCATATCGAGCGAATCCCCAGCACTCGATTCAATATAGTCAGTCACATATATACGATATTTTGAGTTTTCATTGCCAACTGAAAACGATTCATAACGGGCGTAACCCCAGTCATTGTCAAAATCCTGCATTTCAATTTTAAGTTCAGCGTTTCCGTGTAGAGTCGTTAGGGAATGGATCTTATCTAAGCCGAGCCAAAATTCTCCATTCAAATCTCCAAAGCCTGTCCGATATTCCATCCAACTCCGTTTAAAATCCACGGATCCATTAATACGTCGCTGGATAATTGTCCAATCGCCATCACAGGGTACCCAAAATGACTTGGGGCCATAGATGTGATTTCGTATGCGACACAGTCCATTACGACAATTGAAGCTATTTGAATCGGCACAACTCTCGGCAAGCGATAAATTTGTGCTGAAGAGAGAAAGAGAGAGTGTGTGTGAGAGAGAGAATCACTTAATCATAATTTGGGCTTGGTCTTGTAATTTGGATCGGGAGGTACATACCATACGAGGTTGGAATCATTATTCAATTTGCATACCTTTGGCTCATCTAAAAAGGAAAATGAAGAATGAAAATAGAATAAACAAAACATTTTTGAAAATATTTTCTTTCAAAACCTAGCATAGGATTGGATTTAAAAAATCTTTTGACAAGTATCCTACATAACATTTTTTAAAAATATTTTTTTGGGGGGAAATATCTAAGGTTTGGATTTTTTTAAACATTTTTATTAGGAAACTACTTGTTTTGTTTTAAGTATTTGCTTTGGTTTGGACAAAACTCACCATCATCCATTATATCGGTAAAATATATTTTCTCAGCAGCAGGTTTACGATTATCTGGCAGAGGTTGTTCGGGCTCATTTTCACTTAGCACACCATCATCGCTTTTAGCAGTAGAATTTATTTTCTCAACAGCAGATATTTCTGAAGGCAACCCCAATTCATTTTCAAGTTTTACGAGTTTCTGTTCAAATATCGTAAGCTTTTTCCTAAGATTTAAAGTCATTAGTTCCCAATGGCGTTGCACAAATTGATTTCGTAGCTGCACAATTTCTTGTTCAGGATTTGAATTTACGATTCCATCCTGAGGTTCCTGGTTTTAGTAGAAAAAATCATATCAACTTATTTTTGTTTTATTAAAAATATTTGACTTGCCCACAGAGTACGGCTACCACAGGGCGGTACGGCATCCACAGCCAATACCGAAAGTCCTAGCACCAGTATAAAGTACAACATTTCACTTTGGAGATCAAATGTGTATTGAA
This sequence comes from Musca vetustissima, assembly GCF_032173495.1. Lineage (NCBI taxonomy): Eukaryota > Metazoa > Arthropoda > Insecta > Diptera > Muscidae > Musca > Musca vetustissima. Next base: position 4,034 of record NW_026876905.1, on the reverse strand, counting down.
CAAAAGTAAAAAAATATATTCATATGTTGGGTGTATTTATTAATTTCAATTCTTGATAAGAGTTAAAGAATTAAAGCAAATGTAAACGGAATTGAGGTTCAAACTTAGCTTATCTCTGGTTAACATATTTTATATGACAACAAAAACAAACATGAAAAAAATATATATTTTTAAGAAATCAACCTCTTATAAAGATCAATGGGAAATCAACGTATATATATATATATATATATATGGGAGCTATATGAAAATCTCAACCGATTTTCACGAAACTTGACAGACATCATTCCAGGCTCAATTCAGTACGCTGTGCCAAATTTCGAGCAAATCGAAAGATATATAGGGACTCTGGTGGACCATTTGCCTTAAATCGGACGAAAATATATATGGAAGCTATATCTAAATCTGAACCGATTTTCACGAAACTTAGCACACATCATTCTTGTCTTAATTCAGTACGCAATGCCAAATTTCGTGCAAATCGAAGGATATATAGGGAATTTGGTGCACTATTTACCTAAAATCGGACGAAAATATATATGGGAGCTATATCTAAATCTTGACCGATTTTCACGAAACTTGGCAGACATCACTCTAGGCTCAATTCAGTACGTTATGTGAAATTTCGTGCAAATCGAAATATAGATAGGGACATTGGTATACCATTTACATTAAATCGAACGAAAATATATATGGGAGCTATATCTAAATCTAAACCGATTTTCGGGAAACCGTATACACATCATTCTAGACTTAACTCAGTACGCCTTGCCAAATTTCGTGCAAATCGAAAGATATATAAGGACTTTGGTCCACTATTTACCTAAAATCGGACGAAAAAATATATGGGAGCTATATCTAAATCTGAGCCGATATTCACGAAATTTAACACACATCGTTCTAGACTTAGCTCAGTACGCTTTGCCAAATTTCGTGTAAATCGAAAGATATATAGGGATTTTGGTGCACTATTTACCTAAAATCGGACGAAAATATATATGGGAGCTATATCTAAATGTGGACCGATTTTCACGAAACTTGACAGACATCACTTCAGGTTCAATTCAGTATCCCATGCAAAATTTCGTGCAAATCGAAAGATATTTAGGGATTTTGGTGCACCATTTACATTAAATCGGACGAAAAAATAAATGAGAGCTATATTTAAATCTGAACCGATTTTCACGAAATTTAACACACATCGTTCTAGACTTAATTCAGTACGCTGTGCCAAATTTCGTGCAAATCGAAAGATATTTAGGGACTTTGGTGCACATTTTACATTAAATCGGAAAATATATATGGGAGCTATATTTAAATCTCAACCGATTTCCACGAAACTTGGCAGTCATGACTCCAAACCCAATTCAGTACGCTATGCCAAATTTCGTGCAAATCGAAAGATATATAGAGACTTTGGTGCACCATTTACCTAAAATCGAACGAAACTATATATGGGAGCTATATCTAAATCTGAACCGATTTTCACGAAACTTAACACACAGCATTCTAGGCTCAATTCAGTACGCTGTGACAAATTTCGTGCAAATCGAAAGATATGCAGGGACTTTGGTGCACCATTTACCTAAAATCAGACGAAAATATATATGGGAGCTATATCGAAATCGGGACCGATTTTCATGAAACTCTCCGCACATCATTCTAGGCTTAATTCAGTTCGTTGTTCCAAATTCTCAAATGGCCTTGGGTGCACCATTTACCTCAAATATATGGGAGCTATATCTAAATCTGAACCGATTTTCATGAAACTCTGCGCACATCATTCTAGGCTTAATTCAGTTCGTTGTTCCAAATTCCGTGCAAATCGAAAGATATATAGGGCCTTGGGTGCACCATTTACCTCAAATCGGACGAAAATATATATGGGAGCTATATCTAAATCTGAACCGATTTTTACGAAACTTAGCACACATCATTCTAAGCTTAATTCAGTTCGCTGTACCAAATTTCGTGCAAATCGAAAGATTTATAGGGACTTTGGTACTCCATTTACCTTAAATCGGACGAAACTATATATGGGAGCTATATCTAAATCTGAACCGATTTTCACGAAACTTGGCAGACATGACTCCAGACCCAATTCAGTACGCTGTGACAAATTTCGTGCAATTCGAAAGATATTTAGGGACTTTGGAGCACCATTTACCTAGTATCGGTCGAAAATATATTTGGGAGCTATATTTAAATCTGGACCGATTTTTCCCAATTTCAATAGGGTTCGTCCTTGGGCCAAATAAATGAGCTGTGCCAAATTTCATCCAGTTCGGATTATAAATGCGACCTGTACTTTTTTTACAATTTAACACCAACAGACGGACGGACGGACATACATAAATCGACTCAAAAAGTGATGCTATGCATATTCTCTAAAGGAACCAATGGGGTATCTCGTTTTCTTTTGTCTGTTACAAACATATGCACAAAGACATAAGGGTATAAAAACATGCCTTATGTGGATGCTTAAAAAAATATTTTTAAAAAATCCACGACTTTTGTTGATCCTTAAAAAAATATTTTTAAAAAATCCACGACTTTTTTTGATCCTTAAAAAAATATTTTTAAAAAATCCACGACTTTTTTTGATCCTTAAAAAAATATTTTTAAAAAATCCACGACTTTTTTGATCCCTAAAAATATTTTTAAAAATCCACGCCTTGTAAAGGTCCTTGAAGAAATAAATTTTAAAAATCCACGCCTTGTAAAGTTCCTTGAAGAAATAAATTTTAAAAATCCATGCCTTGTAAAGGTCCTTGAAGAAATAAATTTTAAAAATCCACACCTTGTAAAGGTTCCCTGAAAGATATTCTTTAAACAATCCAAGCCTTGGCCTGTACAAATCCTATCCTATCTGTCATCTTCAATTCTGCACTAAATTGACTGTCGTCCTTAAGCTGGATGCTAATAAAACCATTTAAAAATCGAATATTTATTCTCCCATCCCATTCGAACTGCTCTGGTGTCTTTTGCATACTTATTGTCATATTTCATTTCACTCTCAATAAAGGCGATAAATGAAAATCCTTCGGTTCCAAATTTTTTCTTTTGTTTATGGTCATAACAAATGTCCTGAGAAGGCAAAAGCAGAACAAAAAAAAAAAAAAAAAATCAATGTCAATTTCAATTGGGGGTTTTTGTTTTATTATAATCTGTTCGTGAAAATATTGTTGACGGGAAATATTTATTTCACTACTTACTGCAATTCGGTTCCATCTTCGGCGTAAGGCCATAATAACGAATGAAGGCCATGCAGGTCTTTTCCACCAACCAGCATTTGTTTGAGTGGCAAACACCAACCATCCCACCTACCATCCTTTGGATACCGTGAAGTGGAGGCAAATCAGTTTACTTTTCGTCCAAGGATTTACTTCCACCACACGGTGTGTATGTATATCTGTATGTATGTGTGTGTGTGTGTGTGAGAGATTTTTTTCTTATGGTTATTTATCCAAATGTTAGTATAAATGAATGTAAAATGTGCAATGGGACTAGAAGTATTTTTTTCGCTTGCTTTGAGTGAGGAAAAAAATAAGTAATGGCTTCGAAGAGGGTAAGAGGCAAACAATGGTATTATCCTTTTTTTTCCTTATACTCCTTACATTATATTTTTTTCTGTTCTTCTTCGGATTTGAAGTGACATGTTTTGCATGATGTTTTTTTAATACCCTCCACCATAGTATGGAGGGTAAATTAATTTTGTCATACCGTTTGTAACTCATCGAAATATTCATTTCCGACCCTATAAAGTATATATATTCTTGATCAGGGTAAAATTCTAAGACGATCTAGTCCGTCTGTTGTAATCAAGGAATTGAGATAGGATGCTGAAATTTTGCATAGATTTGTCTTTTGTCTGCAGGCAGGTCAAGTTCGAAGATGGGATATATCGGTCCACATTTAGGCATAGCTCCCATATAACAGTACCCTCCAATTTTCGCTGAAATTTGGTACATTGGGTTCTTATTGGATACCAAAAATCTCCAAAAAAATTATATTATAAAAAATTATTATATATT
>NW_026876904.1:0-20862 GCF_032173495.1 Musca vetustissima | reverse complement strand
TTCAGTACTTTGTCCTAAATTTCGTGGAAATCCAAAGATATAGAGGGACTTTGGTGCACCATTTACCTTAAATCGGACGAAACTATATATGGGAGCTATATCTAAATCTGATCCGATTTTCTCCAAACTTGGCACACATCATTCTGGACCTAATTCAGTAGTCTGTGCCAAATTTCGTGCAAATCGAAAGATATATAGGGACTTTGGTGCCCCATTTACATTAAATCGGACGAAACTATATATGGGAGCTATATCTAAATCTAAAACGATTTCCTCGAAACTTGGCACACATCATTCTGGACCTAATTCAGTAGTCTGTGCCAAATTTCGTGCAAATCGAAAGATATATAGGGACTTTGGTGCCCCATTTACATTAAATCGGACGAAACTATATATGGGAGCTATATCTAAATCTAAAACGATTTCCTCGAAACTTGGCACACATCATTCTGGACCTAATTCAGTACTCTGTGCCAAATTTCGTGCAAATCGAAAGATATTGAGGGACTTTGGTGCCCCATTTACCTTAAATCGGACGAAGCTATATATGGGAGCTATATCTAAATCTGAACCGATTTTCTTGAAACTAGGCACACATCATTTTGGACCTAATTCAGTAGTCTGTGCCAAATTTCGTGCAAATCGAAAGATATATAGGGACTTTGGTGCCCCATTTACCTTAAATCGGACGATACTATATATGGGAGATACATCTAAATCTGAACCGATTTTCTTGAAACTTGGCACACATCATTCGGGATCTAATTCAGTACTCTGTGCCAAATTTTGTGCAAATCGAAAGATATAGAAGGACTTTGGTGCCCCATTTACCTTAAACCGGACGAAAATATATATGGGAGCTACATATAAATCTGAAACGATTTTCTCGAATCTTGGCACACATCATTCTGGACCTAATTCAGTACTCTGTGCCAAATTTCGTGCAAATCGAAAAATATTGAGGGACTTTGGACGAAACTATATATGGGAGCTATATCTAAATCTGAAACGATTTTCTCGAAACTTGGCACACATCATTCTGGACCTAATTCAGTAGTCTGTGCCAAATTTCGTGCAAATCGAAAGATATAGAGGGACTTCGGTGCACCATTTACCTTAAATCGGACGAAACTATATATGGGAGCTATATCTAAATCTGATCCGATTTTCTCCAAACTTGGCTCACATCATTCTGGACCTAATTCAGTAGTCTGTGCCAAATTTCGTGCAAATCGAAAGATATATAGGGACTTTGGTGCCCCATTTACATTAAATCGGACGAAACTATATATGGGAGCTATATCTAAATCTAAAACGATTTCCTCGAAACATGGCACACATCATTCTGGACCTAATTCAGTACTCTGTGCCAAATTTCGTGCAAATCGAAAGATATTGAGGGACTTTGATGCCCCATTTACCTTAAATCGGACGAAGCTATATATGGGAGCTATATCTAAATCTGAACCGATTTTCTTGAAACTAGGCACACATCATTCTGGACCTAATTCAGTACTTTGTCCTAAATTTCGTGGAAATCCAAGGATATATAGGGACTTTGGTGCCCCATTTACCTTAAATCGGACGATACTATATATGGGAGATACATCTAAATCTGAACCGATTTTCTTGAAACTTGGCACACATCATTCTGGACCTAATTCAGTACTTTGTCCTAAATTTCGTGGAAATCCAAAGATATAGAGGGACTTTGGTGCACCATTTACCTTAAATCGGACGAAACTATATATGGGAGCTATATCTAAATCTGATCCGATTTTCTCCAAACTTGGCACACATCATTCTGGACCTAATTCAGTAGTCTGTGCCAAATTTCGTGCAAATCGAAAGATATATAGGGACTTTGGTGCCCCATTTACATTAAATCGGACGAAACTATATATGGGAGCTATATCTAAATCTAAAACGATTTCCTCGAAACTTGGCACACATCATTCTGGACCTAATTCAGTAGTCTGTGCCAAATTTCGTGCAAATCGAAAGATATATAGGGACTTTGGTGCCCCATTTACCTTAAATCGGACGAAGCTATATATGGGAGCTATATCTAAATCTGAACCGATTTTCTTGAAACTAGGCACACATCATTTTGGACCTAATTCAGTAGTCTGTGCCAAATTTCGTGCAAATCGAAAGATATATAGGGACTTTGGTGCCCCATTTACCTTAAATCGGACGATACTATATATGGGAGATACATCTAAATCTGAACCGATTTTCTTGAAACTTGGCACACATCATTCGGGATCTAATTCAGTACTCTGTGCCAAATTTTGTGCAAATCGAAAGATATAGAAGGACTTTGGTGCCCCATTTACCTTAAACCGGACGAAAATATATATGGGAGCTACATATAAATCTGAAACGATTTTCTCGAATCTTGGCACACATCATTCTGGACCTAATTCAGTACTCTGTGCCAAATTTCGTGCAAATCGAAAAATATTGAGGGACTTTGGACGAAACTATATATGGGAGCTATATCTAAATCTGAAACGATTTTCTCGAAACTTGGCACACATCATTCTGGACCTAATTCAGTAGTCTGTGCCAAATTTCGTGCAAATCGAAAGATATAGAGGGACTTCGGTGCACCATTTACCTTAAATCGGACGAAACTATATATGGGAGCTATATCTAAATCTGATCCGATTTTCTCCAAACTTGGCACACATCATTCTGGACCTAATTCAGTAGTCTGTGCCAAATTTCGTGCAAATCAAAAGATACAGAGGGACTTTGGTGCCCCATTTACATTAAATCGGACGAAACTATATATGGGAGCTATATCTAAATCTAAAACGATTTCCTCGAAACTTGGCACACATCATTCTGGACCTAATTCAGTACTCTGTGCCAAATTTCGTGCAAATCGAAAGATATTGAGGGACTTTGGTGCCCCATTTACCTTAAATCGGACGAAGCTATATGGGAGCTATATCTAAATCTGAACCGATTTTCTTGAAACTAGGCACACATCATTCTGGACCTAATTCAGTACTTTGTCCTAAATTTCGTGGAAATCCAAAGATATTGAGGGACTTTGGACGAAGCTATTTATGGGAGCTATTTCTAAATCTGATACGATTTTCTCCAAACTTGGCACACATCATTCTGGACCTAATTTAGTAGTCTGTGCCAAATTTCGTGCAAATCAAAAGATACAGAGGGACTTTTGATGCCCCATTTACATTAAATCGGACGAAACTATATATGGGAGCTATATATAAATCTAAAACGATTTTCTCGAAACTTGGCACACATCGTTCTGGACCTAATTCAGTACTCTGTGCCAAATTTCGTGCAAATCGAAAGATATAAAGCGACTTTGGTGGCCCATTTACATTAAATCGGAAGAATATATATATGGGAGCTATATCTAAATCTGAAACGATTTTCTCGAAACTTGGCACACATCATTCTGGACCTAATTCAGTACTCTGTGCCAAATTTCGTGCAAATCGAAAGATATAGAGGGACTTTGGACGAAACTATATATGGGAGCTACATCTAAATCTGAACCGATTTTCTCGAAACTTGGCACACATCACTCTGGACCTAATTCAGTACTCTGTGCCAAATTTCGTGCAAATCGAAAGGTATAGAAGGACTTTGGTGCCCCATTTGCCTTAAATCGGACGAAAATATCTATGGGAGCTATATATAAATATGAACCTATTTTTTCCAATTTCAATAGGGTTCGTCCTTGGGCCAAATAAGTGACTTGTGCCAAATTTCATCCAAATCGAATCATAAATGCGACCTGTACTTTGTTTACAATTTAACATCTACAGACGGACGGAGGGACCTAGCCCCTGTGTGGAGGTTCCAGAAGGAGTAGACCGATATTCCCCTTCTTTGAATTTGAACTAAGTTTGGAAGAAATAATAAGATGGGCAAAGTTTGGATGACATCTAAAATTTTCTGAAACGGATTTGGTCCAAAGAAACATGGGGTCTAGAACCAATATTTCGATGAGTCACATTTTCACCGTGTTAAATTGTATACACCCTCACTACCCATAAGACTGAGAGTATAATTATCCATTAAACATTTCTGAAATTTGTAGTATGGTTTACATAATCCCTTTTTAGAAATGTCGGTATAGGCCCACTTTTTGGTATGTTCCCTATATTTTCATTTCAAGTACCTGTCTATGGTGGAGGGTATCCAAAGTTCGGCCCGCTCGAACTTAACGCTTTTTCACTTGTTTTATTTTAAAATTTATTTAACATTTTGTACGAATCATCATTTGAGCATATTTCAAGGATCTATTCCACATACGAAAATCATGCCAACTTATTCCCCAATTATTTGATTCGCTCTCTTGGCGATATGGACCATTTAAGTAGCTACAAAAAAAAAATAGAAATGAAAATTTTAAAAATTTACGGAATCGATTTTTTTTTTAATTTACTTACCCATGATAACCTAAACCGAAGAACCACCAGCCACCCTGAAAAATGACGGCATTATTTCTATCCGGACTATTATCATTATCCCTATCATAGGTGCTAAACGCGTTTCCTTTGTGTATTTCGAAACTATTGCCAGCATCACCGCTATAACCACCCACATCGAGCAGGGCATATTTCTCCTCCTCACTGCCAATACGAAAACGTTCATATTTGGCATAACGTGTTACGCCATTAAAATCTTTTAATATAATTAACAATTCTTGTGGTCCACCGAAATTGGTCAGTTCATAGATACGCTGAAGACCCATAAAGTAGTTGCCATCAGGATTACCAAAACCATTGTCATACTCATTCCACGAACGATTAAAATGTACCGAGTCATCCTGACGTCTCTGTATGGTTGTCCATTTTTGTGAGTTTTGACAGGATTTTTTCAAATCACCTTCCAGAGTATCTAATCTGGAAAATTTGAAAAACATAATAAAATGGAGAATATTCTTTATTAGCAACCAACCTCTTATTCAACACCTCCAAATTTTTGTCCAACCTCTGAGTTTCATTCAAAATATTATTCACTTTTATGAAGAGAGATTCCCATATAATTGCTTTGTCCTCCGGATTATTTATATCCTGATGTAGAAGAAAAACAATATGCAATAAATATGTATGTATATGAAGGGCTTACATATTTACACTTCACACACCAAATACGATTTTGTCGAATTAGTGTTATTGTATTCCGCATTTGTAAAATGCAAAATTAAAATCAGAAACAACAATTTCATTCTACTAATCCGCTCATGAATTAAAATTAAACTGAACGGGACTGAATATTTCCAATCATAATTGTCCTTATCAGTAATGGCATGTCCAAAGTTCAGGCGCACTTATCGTGACTATAGGAGGGGTATTTTCTTAATTCTTGTAAAGTAAAACTATTTTTTCATGCTTCTATATAAGAACTGGATGGATGGCATGGATTTTTTAAACATATTTTTTCAGGCTACTATACAAGGCGTGGATTTTTAAAAAATATTTTTTCCGGATATTATAAAAAAATCTGCGATAGAAAATAAGTTTTATTTAATATTTCCAACACTTCGAGTTTACATTTTATCTCGTATCATCATTGCTGCATATTTCATGGATACATCCCATTTTCTCCATGGATCCCAGCTAACACCCCAAATCCGTGAATTTTCCTTTGTCCTATATTGACCATGTAAATATCTAGATGTTCAAAAAATATTAATCTGATTGCATACTACACTTTGACATTTAAATACTAACCCACTATAGCAGGGGTCATGGAACCACCAACCACCTTTAAAATATTGTGGGCAATCCCTGATATTACCCGCATTATTATCCTGATCGAAGGTAGTAAACTTTCTACCTCTATGCCAGCCCATACCGTCGCCAGCATCACCACTATATGTACCCAATTCGGTAATGGCATATTTTTCAGATTCCGAACCAATACGAAATTTGTCATAGCGGGCAAATCGAGTTTCATTTTCATAGTCCACCAATACGACCAAGAGTTCCTTGGGTTTGCCGTTGCTGGTTAGACGATGCAGCATTTCAAGGCCAATAAAGAAATCGGCATCCGGATTACCGAAACCAAGTTTGTAATCCATCCAATTACGATTGAAATCTACCGAACCATCCTGACGTCGTAGTATCTTTGTCCATTGGCTGGGGAAAAAATTACAGAGAAGTCAAAACAATTTTTTAAGACATGTGAAGATCAGGGTAATAGTTTCAATTTATTTCTCACCTTTCTCGAACTTCTTTGCCATTCTTGTTGTCCACAGCCTTGGTTGGAAGATTTTCCTGCTCTGTTTGCCTAGAAGAAAGATTTTTTAAATAATTTGAAGGCTTTGAATATTTTGATAATAATTTTTAAAAGGTTTATCATCAAGATCCAGTCGTGGTTATATCCCAGAAAAATTATTTACATTTTATCCCGTATCATCATGGCAGCATATTTCAACGAAACATCCCATTTTCTCCACGGATCCCAGCTAACACCCCAAGTCCGTGAATTTTCCTTTGTCCTATAAGGTCCATGTAAATGACTAAAAGAAAAAATCTTAATCGGATTTCTTAATTTTTGCTGGCCTCCAAATACTTACCCACTATAACATGGATCATGGAACCACCAACCACCCTTAAAAGTTTGCGGACAATCCCTTATATTACCCGCATTATTATCCTGATCGAAGGTAGTAAACTTTTTGCCTCTATGCACGCCCATACCGTCGCCAGCATCACCACTGTAGGTGCCCAGTTCGGTAATGGCATATTTTTCAGCTTCCGAACCAATACGAAACCTGTCATATCGGGCGAAACGTGTTACATTTTCATAGTCCACCAAAACGACCAGTAGCTCTTGGGGTCTACCGTTACTGGTTACCAAAACCATTTTTATAATGATTCCAATTACGATTGAAATCTACCGAACCATCCTGACGACGCAGAATCGTTGTCCATTGGCTGGAGAAGAAAAAAATGAGAAAAAATTAGAGTATAGACTCAAATCAGGGTAACAGGTGTGAATTTACCTTTTGGGAGTTCCATTTGTATTCCCAATATCCCTCTTCTGTTCATTTTGCCTAGAAGACCAAAAACGAGGACATTTTTTTAAAATATTTTTCCTCACCCTTTTCATATTTTTTACCCTCACCTCTTAGACAATTCATCGAATCTGGAAATTCCATTAAACAAAAATCATCCATTATTAATAATTCAATGCCATTATATTCGAATGTCGTCATACCTTTTGTTGATGTTTTCAAATTTCTGTTCAAATTTCTGTGTTGCCTCCACGACCCTATTTAATTTTATGAACAGATTCTCCCATATGAAAGCTTTATCTTCCGAATTGTTTAGGTCCTATTAAAACAAATTTTTTTAGAAAAAAAATATTAATAAGAAATTTTAATACTCTCTCTCTCACCAAATATTGCTTTGTTGAATTCACATTTTTGTCTCCGGCATAAACCGCTTGGAAAATTAACAACAGCAACCAAATTAATCTCATAGTAGCTTACTGATCGATTGCGGTTTTAGAACTGAATCGATTAATCTTGTCGATGCAAACTTGTTCGGAAGCATTTCTTTCTTATCAATTTCTGAGGAATTGAAAAAACCCCCTTAGGATATACTTAGATTTGTTGTGGTTTTTAATGCTAAGACGTGAGATATTACAGGTTGATAATAATAATGAACCTATAATAAGGGTGGATTAATAAAATATTTTTAAAAATCAACGCCTTGTATTACTCACTTAGCTGGCTTACAGAACGGTTGTTCTATAAGCCGAGCTTAAAAAAGGTTTCCAAGCGCGTCGATCTTGTGCGCATATCCGCCAATTTGAAAGACCACGTTCCAAGATGTTGTTTTCTACTTTGTCTTTCCATCTGATTCGTGGCCTTGCCCCTCTACGGGAACGATCAATAGGCTCGCTTTTATATACCTTTTGAGCTGGGGCATTCTCATTCATTCGCACAAATTGGCCTAGCCATCGTAGTCGCTGCAGCTCAATACGACTGACTATGTCGATGCCCGCGTATAAATTGTAAAGCCCGTGATTCATTTCACGCATATATTCACCGTCGACGCAGATCGGCCCCTAGATCTCATCTGCTCATCTGCTTGCGCAAGTACCCATGCTTCAGATCCATATAACAGCACGGGTAGTATCAACGTCTTGTAAAGTGTGAGTTTGATCTGGCGGGAGGTGGCCTTGTTTCTAAACTTCTTACTTAGACCATAGTAGCACCGGTTGGACATCACTATCCTTCTCCGAATTTCAAAACTGATGTCATTCGTATCATTTATGGCGGTACAAAGGTATATAAAATCTTTAACTACCTCGAAGCTGTAGTTCACAGTTGTTCCGAGTCTACTGGACGTCTGGCGCGTTGATACCATCAGATTGGTCTTTCCGCCGTTTACTGCCTGACCTACTTTTGCAGACTCGTTCTCAATTTATTCAAAGGTGGTTGTTACCGCTCTCAATGTTCGACCCATTATATCGATGTCATCGGCATAGGCGAGTAACATGTGTTGTTTGGTGTACAAGGTGCCATTTCTGTTCACCTTTACGTCTCGTATGACCTTTTCCAGCAGGATGTTAAAAAGGTCACACGATAAACTATCACCTTGTTTGAATCCTCGTTCAGTGTTGAAGGGCTCCGAGAGGTCCTTTCCGACTTTAACTGCTGACCTTGTGCCTGTTAAAGTTATCCTTCATAGCCGTATTAATTTTGCATGAATGCCGAACGTAGACATGGCTTTACACACCTCTGAACGGATAATGTTGTCGAATGCGACTTTATAGTCGACAAATAGGTGGTATGTGTCGATGTGTTTTTCGTGGATTTCTTTTCCAAGATTTGGCGCAGAGTGAAAATCTGGTCAATTGTCTGATGCCGCCTTGGTATGGTCCAGTAATGTCATTCACCATTGGCTTCAGTCGTTCACACAGTACGCTGGATAGCACTTCATATGCGATGGGAAGGAGACTTATTCATCTATAATTGGCACATATCGTCTTGTCTCCTTTTCTATGCACGGGACACAGGATGCTGCGGTTCCAATCATTGGGCATTCATTCTTCTAGTCATCGATACCTGCTGCTTTATTATTCTTCAGCCGATTGATTGCTATTCTGACCTCATCTTGGCTAGGTGCTATACACTCTATACCGTCATCTATTATTGGTTCTGGGGTATCCTCTTCACCGCTACTATTTGATACCAGAAGTTTTTCAAAATACTCCTTCCAGATCCTCAACAACCTGTCTGTATCTGTCACCAGGTTTGGTGTTTTACCCGTTGGTAGGATTTTCAGACTTCATTCTGACTCCTGTACATCTCGATTTGCTCACGCTCACGTTTTTCTTGTTATTTCTTCTTGTTTCTGAAAATACGTTTCTCCTCTCTCCTTTTCTCCCGATGATTTTCCATCGCATTACGCGTTGCTACTGTCTGCAGGGTTGCCCTATACGCTGCGTTTTTCTCATCAGCAACATTACGAGACTCCTGATCGTACCATGGGTTTCTTGGTAGGGTTTATAGGGAGTGGACAATTCTCTGCCACTGTGCTTCTATATTATTATCGGGACAAGAAGTGTTTTCGCCAAGCTGGTGGGTATGTTGAGCGGAGTAGGCCTCGGCTACCTGTTGTGTTTGCAGCTTTTCGACGTCGAGTTTCCGTGTTGTGTTAGATCGCACCTTTGCTGCAACATTATGACGAGTGCAAACCTTGACTGCCGCAAGGTAATGGTCCGAATCGATATTCGCTCCCCGGATCGATCGGACGTCTAAAACACTGGATGAATGCCTTCCGTCTATGACAACATGATCAATTTGATTTCTCGTTGTTCGATCGGGAGAAATCCAAGTGGCCTTGTGTATATCGAAATGCTTGAATCTAGTGCTAACTACTATGTTTTTGCTGCCGCGAAGTTAATCAAACTCATGCCGTTGTCGGATATTTCTTCATGAAGGCTGAATTTTCCGACGGTGGAGCCAAAGATATTTTCCCTTCCGATTTTTACATCAAAATCTCCTAGCAGAATTTTAATGTCATGGTCAGGTCAGGGCAGGAATCATATGCTGTTTCTAGGTGCTCGTAAAATATGTCTTTGGTCTGCTCATCTTTGCCTTCGCTCGGAGCATGGGCGCAAATAAGACTGATGTAGAAGAACTTCGCTTTTATACGGATTATAACAATTCGCTCATCTACTGGAGTGAATCTGGAGACGGGGTCTTTTATTATCCTGTTAACCATAAATCCGCAGCCAAATTCACGTCTCGTTTCATGACAGCTATAATACAGGGCGTAATCATCTGATTTACTTACGCCCGTCCCTTTCCATCGCATTTCATGTAAGGTAATAATATCGGCTTTGTACTTCTTAAGTACATCCGCCAAAGTGAAAACTGCGCCTGTTCTGTACAAGTTGCGCACATTCCAAATGCAAATTCGCAGATCGTGGTCTTCTAAACGTTTGTCAACATTAGAGCGGGTTGGCTTTCTTTTTCTTTGCTTTTTCATAGTCCGAGTGTGGGCAATTAACCCGACGCCTTAACCCATTTTTTATAGTTCTTATGGGTGAACTCGCGGCAAATATTAGCTCACTATTTTAACGGGTGATGAAAATAGCTACCCCAGGTGACACCGCGGGGAGGTCAGTGTCCACAATTGAGATGCAAGAGGGACCAAGATAAGCCTGGACTTCGCCATGTTAAAGCCAATTAGAGCCGTTGTATGGTATCTATCCTCCCCTACGCCACCCACATGACTTGTATCTTTTAGGATATGATACGCCTTGTATAAAACTCTTGTAATTTTTGTTTTGTCTTTAGGTCAATTGAAAAATTTGTTGGTTATGGTTTTTTTATTTTGTTTATTTTTATTTTCCAATATTTCGACTGTCTTCGATAGTCATCTTCAGGGAAATACTACAAACTTACAAATATTTTAAAGAGATATAAACATAATTGTATTGCACAAATCGTACTTTTATGAGAAAAGCAACCGACTTTTATCACCGTCTATGCTAAACTAAGTTTTTCTTTTTTCTCGTCTGTGTATAAAACCCTAAAAAATATGTTTAAAAAATCCACACCTAATATTAAAAAAAATCCCCCCTCCCATAGCCACAAGAAGTGTGCCTGAACTTTTGGCATTCCATTACTGATAAGGGCAATTATAATTAGAAATATTCATCCCTGTTCAGTTTAATTTGAATTCGTGAGCGGATCAGTATAATGAAATTGTTGTGTCTGATTTTAATTTTTCATTTTACAAATGCGGAATACAATAACACTAATTCGACAAAATCTTATTTGGTATGTGAAGTGTAAATATGTATGCCCTTTATATACATACATATTAATTGCATATTGTTTTTGTCCTACATCAGGATATAAATAATCCGGAGGACAAAGCAATTATATGGAAATCTCTCTTCATAAAAGTGAATAATATTTTGAATGAAACCCAGAGGTTGGACAAAAATTTGGAGGTGTTGAATAAAAGGTTGGTGGCTAAAGAAGGATATCCTCCTGGCCATTAATTTAATTTTTTTCAAAATTTTCCAGATTAGATACTCTGGAAGGTGATTTGAAAAAATCCTGTCAAAACTCACAAAAATGGACAACCATACAGAGACGTCAGGATGACTCGGTACATTTTAATCGTTCGTGGAATGAGTATGACAATGGTTTTGGTAATCCGGATGGCAACTACTTTATGGGTCTTCAGCGTATCTATGAACTGACCAATTTCGGTGGACCACAAGAATTGTTAATTGTATTAAAAGATTTTGAAGGCGTGACACGTTATGCCAAATATGAACGTTTTCGTATTGGCAGTGAGGAGGAGAAATATGCTCTGCTGGATGTGGGTGGTTATAGCGGTGATGCTGGCAATAGTTTCGAAATACACAAAGGACACCCGTTTACCACCTATGATAGGGATAATGACAATAATCCGGATAGAAATAATGCCGTAATTTTTGAGGGTGGCTGGTGGTTCTTTGGTTTAGGTTATCATGGGTGAGTAAATTAAAAAAAAAAAAACGATTCCGTAAATTTTTAAAATTTTGATTTCTATTTTTTTTTTTTGTAGCTATTTAAATGGACCATATCGCCAAGAGAGCGAATCAAATAATTGGGGAATAAGTTGGCATGAATTTCGTATGTGGAATAGATCCTTGAAATATGCTCAAATGATGATTCGTACAAAATGTTAAATAATTTTAAAAATAAAAAAAAACACAAAATTTTTATTTTGGTATTATAAAAAATATTGTTTTTAATCTGTGTAATAAAAAATCCACGCCTTGTATAGTAGCCTTAAAAAATATTTTTAAAAAATCCAATACAACTATGTCGATGTCCGCGTATAAATTGTAGAGCTCGTGGTTCATTCGACGCCTATATTCATTGTCGACGCCGATCGGCCCGTAGATCTTTCGGAGAATTTCTCTTTCAAACACCCAAAGAGCTGCCTCATCTGCTTGCGCAAGTACCCATGCTTCAGATCCATATAACAGCAGGGGTAGTATCAGTGTCTTGTTAAGTGTGAGTTTGGTCTGGCGGGTGGTGGCCTTGTTTCTAAACTGCTTACTTAGACCATAGTAGCATCTGTTGGCCATCACAATCCTTCTCCGAATTTCAAAACTGATGTCATTCGTTTTATTTATGGTAGCACCAAGGAATACAAAATCGTTAACTACCTCGAAGCTGTAGTTCTCAAGTTCCACAGTTGGTCCGAGTCTACTGGACGTCTAGAGCGTTTATACCATCAGATTGGTATCCTCGCGGTTTACTGCCAAACCCACTTTGGCAGACTTCTTTTCAATTTGTTCAAAGGTAGCTGCTACCGCTCGCAATGTTCGACCCATTATATCGATGTCATCGGCGTAGGCGAGTAACATGTGTTGTTTGGTGTACAGGGTGCCATTTCTGTTCACCTTTGCGTCTCATATGACCTTTTCCAGCAGGATGTTAAAAAAGGTCACACAACAAACTGTCACCTTGTCTGAATCCTCGTTCGGTATTAAAGGGCTTCGATAGGTCCTTTCCGACTTTAACTGCTGATCTTGTGCCAGCTAAAGTTATCCTGCATAGCCGAATTAATTTTGCAGGAATGCCAAAGGCAGACATGGCTTTAAACACGTCTGAAAGGATAGGGCTGTCGAATGCGGCTTTATAGTCGACGAAAATGTGGAATGTGTCGATGTGTTTTTCGTGGGTTTTTTTCCAGGTTTTGGCGTAGAGTAAAAATCTGGTCAATGGTGGATTTGCCAGGTCTGAAGCCGCATTGGTATGGTCCAATAGTCTCATTGACCATTGGCTTCAGTCGTTCACACAGTACGCTGGATAGCACTTTATATGCGGTGGGAAGGAGACATATTCCTCTATAATTGGAACATATCGTCTTGTCTCCTTTTTTATGCCCGGGACACAGGATGCTAAGGTTCAAATCATTGGGCATTCATTCTTCTAGTCAAATTGTACTAATCAGCTGGCGCATGCTCCTTACCAGCATCTGACGACCAGTCTTGAATAGTTCGGCTGGTAACCCGTCGGCTCCTGCTGCTTAATTGTTCTTGAGCTGATTAATTGATTTTATGAGCTCATCTTGGCTAGGTGGTATACTTTCTATACCATCATATCTTATTGGTTCTGGGGTATCTTCTTCACCGCCACTATTTGATAGCAGAAGCTTTTCAAAATGCTCCTTCCAGATCCTCAACACGCTGTCTGTATATGTCACCAGGTTTTCTCCTTCATCTCTACCGTAGTGTTTTACTCGTTTGTAAAATTTCCGGACTTCATTCTGACTCCTGTACATCTCGATTTGCTCACGCTCACGTTTTTCTTGTTCTTTCATCTTTTTTTCTGAAAATGCGTTTCTCCTCTCTCCTTTTCTCCCGATAATTTTCCATCGCATTACGTGTTGCTACTGTCTGCAGGGTTGCCCTATACGCAGCATTACGACACTCCTGATCGTACCATGGGTTTCTTGGTAGGGTTTGTAGGGAGTGGGCAATTCTTTGGCAATGTGCTTCTATACTATTATCGGGACCAGAAGTGTTTTCGCCAAACTGGTTGGTATGTCGAGCGGAGTAGGCCTGGGCTACCTGTTTTGTTTGCTGCTTTTCGACGTCGAGTTTCCGTGTTGTGTTAGATCGCACCTTTGCTGCAACATTAAGACGAGTGCAAACCTTGGCTGCTACAAGGTAATGGTCCGAATCGATATTCGCTCCTCATATCGATCGAACGTTTAAAACACTGGACGAATGCCTTCCGTCTATCACAACATGGTCAATTTGATTTGTCGTTGCTTGATCAGGGGAAATCCAGGTGACCTTGTGTATATCGAGGTGCTTGAATCTGGTGCTGCTAACTACCATGTTTTTTGCTGCCGCAAAATAAATCAACCTCATGCCGTTGTCGGATGTTTCTTCATGGAGGTGACTTTTTCGCTGGTGGGACCAAAAATATTTCCTTTCGATTTGTGCATTAAAATCTCCTAGCAGAATTTTAATGTCATGGTCAGGGCAGCGGTCATGTGCAACTTCTATGCGCTCGTAAAAATGTCTTTGGTCTGTTCATCTTTGTCTTTCGTCGGAGCATGGGCGCAAATAAGACTGATGTAGAAGAACTTCGCTTTTATACGGATTATAGCAATGTGCTTATCTACGCCTTGTATAGTATCCTAAAAAGTATTCTTAAAAAATCCACGCCTTGTAAGGGAACCTAAAAGAATATTTTTAAAAAATCCACGCCTTGTAAGGGAACCTAAAAGAATATTTTTAAAAAATCCACGCCTTGTAAGGGAACCTAAAAAATATTTTTAAAAAATCCACGCCTTGTAAGGGAACCTAAAAAAATATTTTTAAAAAATCCACGCCTTGTAAGGGGACCTAAAAAAATATTTTTAAAAAATCCATGCCTTGTATAAAACCCACGCCTATTTAAAAATTCAAACCTAGTTCAGTTCAGTTTTTTACCTAAAATACTTACCTCTCTTATTGCTAAGATTTAATAATAACAACAACTATTCTCTTGCAAATATTTTCCAATTTATTTCATTAATTTAAACAGCTGTTCTTTTTTTGGTAGAAATGTTAAAATGACAGCAGTTCCATGGGAGCAAAGTCGCATTAAAATTTCCAATACTCTGATATTAGATTACACACAAAAGACAGAAAACACTCCTTAAAGCCAAAGGCATTCCAAAGGATGCCCAGAGATGGCTAAGGGGGACCTAAAGCATCCTTACAGTCTACTAAGGGAATTATATTCGTCCCCTTCGAAAAACGAATTTCACATTTCCATCTCCCGTGTGCTCATAAAATAACAGAGTTGTATTTTTCGGCTTTTTCAGAGTTGTATTTTGTCTCAATTTTCCCTGCTGTGGCTGATTATGATTTGTTGTTGTTGTGGTTGTTTGGTAGATTTTTTTCTCTGATGGTGATGGTGGTCTTCATTTTAATACTCTTTGTTCGAGATTTAGAGGCAGTATTTGCGCTATACATTAAACATAAAATTAGTATAGAACAGCTGATATCAGCTGTTCACCTTCGCCGCCGACATGGCTGGTGATTTTCATGTGGCCAAGATTTTTGTTGGTTTCTCTTTTTTACTTCTTGAATATATATTTTTTGTATGAAATATTGGACTGCAAGATATCATTAAGTTAATCAAACAAGCTGGTTTCGTTTTTATTTGTTTCGTTTTGTCATTATCAGTATCTTCGGGGTTTCTTCATCTTCTTCTTATTCCTTTTCATAATAAATATGGTATTAACAGATTTAATAATCGTCCAGATCAACATCTTCCAGGGGTTCATCGGCTTGTAATGATTGAAAATCAACTTTATATCGTAATATTCCTAAAAGAGAGAAAAAGGGAGGGTAGAGAGAGAGTCATCAGAATTTCAGATCATGAAAAACCATTGCAAAATTCTCACCTCCAATACCGCCAAAACCACGCACAAATTGACTACCCTCCTGGGATTTGTCCGTGATTATTTCCAATGTGGCCCCGAACATTTTGTAATTGTTCGCCAGCCATTCCAACAGGGGCTGGGATTCTATCAGTTCCATTTCAACGCCAGTCTGAAAGGGAAAGAGAAGAAGAGGATTAATTAAAGATTTTGCTTTAAAAAATCTGGGAGCAACAAAAAAATATTTAAATCCAAGCCTCAGTTGGAGCTACAAATAAGAAATTTGTAAGTCCACACCTCAGTTGGAGCTAAAAAAATCTAATTCTTCTTGATGAATCTTGTAAGGAGTGGTGTTGGTATATGTTAAAACCTTTTCCTCTTGCAGACTTATCGAATGCATGTTTTTTATACCCTACACAACTATGTTGTCAGGGTATTATAGCTTTGTGCAGCCCCAAGAATTTGTAACGCCGCGAAATATTGGTCCTAGACCCACCTTCAAGTATACCGATCGTCATATCTCGACTAGCTGAGTCGATCTAGACATGTGTGTCCGTCCGTTATAATTTGTAAACACGATACAGGCCACAGTTATGGACCAATCTTCGCGAAATTTTGCATGTAGGATGGGTTCGGCCCAATGAATGCCCCTATTGTTTTTGGTAAAGATCGGTTAATATTTAGGGGATGAAATGGACCAAATACTTAATTTTTGTCGGTTTTTCTGGTCGCTCTAGAGGCAATTATTTTATACAGAACATCACAGACGCCGCAGTTATGGTCCGAACATCGTGAAATGTTACATGGACAAGGGGATCGGGATAAAGATAAGCATGCCTGTTTTGATAAAGATCGGTCAATATTTAGCGGGTCAAATGGACCCTGACTTTTGTGTAAAAAATTACAAAATTTTTATTCTGGGGCGTATATACTTGCTCCTGAAGGACATATAACCGATATAGTATATCCAAGAGGAGTTGATAGTATATCCAAGAGGGATTGTTAACCTTCATATTGATACCAATTATATGTCTGTATGTACTCCGATGCGGGTTTTATACGTAATTAAGTAAAGGTGTGCATATTATTACTATTACTCCATTAGAGGACGGAAATGTCGCGCTGATCGCTTTGAAATTGTACATTAAGGTCCGATTATGGTCAAGGACGACGCTTATAGTTTTCGGTGAAGTTGAGATTTCATTCAGGGGGTGCAATGAACGGAAAACTTTAATTTTGTCAGATTTTCTAGTCGCTCTAGAGGCAATTATTATATGCAGAACATCACATATTTTACACGGTGAAGGGGATCTGACCAAATACTTAGAGCGGCTGTTTAGATGATGATCGGTCAATATTCCTAAGGGTCAAATCAACCAAAACCTAAATTCACCATTTTTTTTTTATGGCGTAAATAATCACTTCAAGAAAAAAAATATTTGGAAAATAAAAGTGGAGTTGTTGATCGGCAAAAAGGGTGCAATATAGAACCGCAGAAAGTTTGCTTTTCGTGGTAGTTGTGTAGGGTATCATATGGTCGGCCCCGTCCGAATATACTACTCCGCTCACTGGTTTAATCTTACATAGGAGGTATGTAAACTATTCGAAACTTCAAAATGTCCATGTATGGTAACAACTTTGCTTTTTATCACGCAATTGGAACCAATTTCCATGGTTAACTAAGGGTATAGTGAGTTCAAAAATAATTTCATATTTTGTCACTGCCCCTTTGACACTCATAAGCGTATAAAGTTGAATCAAATTATCACCTGCTGGTGGCAAAGCAATTGATGAGGAGACAATAATACATTGATGACTTCGGCCTGTGTTCTCTGTAGGTTTATTGCGGATAAAACCAGATGCGTTGATAGAAGTCCAAACAGTTGAGAATTATTGGGAGGATACTTCAGCTACATCGTTTTTGTGTTTGTCAACCATTTCTAAAATCTCCCGTATTTTTTGGTGACTAATAATCTCATCCTGTTTTATAACATTAACCGTTGAATCAATTATTTAAATCTGATTTTTCAATAGACTGATTATGTGGTCTTGTTCGCTTTTTGCCTGGTTGATGGTCTTTGACATTTCTTCTGCATAGTCTGCATCAAGAACGCAAAAAAGTGAGTGCGCAATATTGCCAATTATGTTGAATGGGGATCTTTTTACACGTTTTTTGGTGAGTAATTCTTTGTCTTGGAGTAATTCAGTTTTTATCTGCTTCAGGTTTTTTTTTTACCAAAATATAGCACATCTCATGCTGATGCATTACAGTGCACATTTGCTGCAACGTTTGTAAGCCGGATGCCAATGACTCTATTTCCGAAACAAATGGTGTTAAGTCATAATATACTAACATCTTCCATTCCGCCGTAATCAGTTTCACTGTTCCTAATCCTTCAAAATATAATACCGGATCATTATGAAATTGTGTAACTTGCAAGTTGCTGCACAGGAAATTATCATGATTTCCAGGAAAAAGTGGTGCCAGTCGGTGGATTGTTCGGTTGAGGTTTTTATTTCAGCAACTCTTACAGCTCCGTCATCACCGGGAAATACATTAAGAACGCTCCCTAATGGCCACTACATTGGAGGTAGGTTGTCTTCTTTCATAATGATCATATATCCTTTTCTAAGATTTATCATCTTTTGTCTCCATTTTTACGTTGCTGGAGTTCTTGTAGGTATTCTCCCGACTACATATTCCAGAATTGGTGCTTAATATGCGAAATTAACTTCCAGTGTGATCTCCTGGATGTCTTCGAAGTATCTGCTGTGCTATCTACCTATGAGGTTAGAGCTTCTCCGATATGAAAATGCCCCGGCGTTAATGCTTCTAGGCAATCTCGATCGTTTAATATAAAATAGCTTCGATTTCTACTATGATTGTCTCTAATTATTCATGAGTAAATGTTTCCGTTGACACACTACGGACCAAGAGACGTTTTGAGGACTTCACTGCAGCTTCCTATAAGCCTCCGAAATACAGAGCTCATGGTGGAATAAAATGGACAGTAATTTCGAAAAATTCGTCTCTGCTAAAAAGAAAGCTCCGCTCGAAAGAAGAAAGGAAGAGTTCTACAAGGGCAAACTTGATGAGCTAAGGCTGTTATGGCACAGTTTTGAGAAAACAGGATCCGCAATGATCTATCTTTGCCAGAGTATGACACGTATATATATAGAACGATTGGTGAGAAGTTTAGCTCAACAATGGAATATATAGATGCGGAAATAAAGAAACTGATGTCTGTCCAAAGGAAGCTAGTTCCCACCTTGAGAGAGAAATCGACTGAAGTTGTCTCAGGAGGCAAAATACCTTCCCGTGTTGATGGACCTGCCAGTATGATAAATGCTCGAATGAGTGCCCTTAGTCTCCATTTGCAAGGCTTGGGCACAATCGAAGCGAAACAGTCGAGGCAATTCTATAGCATCAGAGAAGATACTATAAAAAAGCTATGGAATCAAATAATAGAGCTCTACGACGAAATATTGCAGCAAATTGAAGATCCATCGAAAATTATAATGAAACAAGAAAGCTACGATATGTTGGAAGATTCGGTTTAAGACAAATTAATAAAACTAGCAGTCTTGAAAGGCAAATGCATCGAAATCGACCATTGCACCTCAACTGGGGAGTGATATTACAGCACACAGTTCACTTCCACTACCGAAGGTAAAAATTCCTCAATATAATGGGGATTGTTTGAAGTGGCGTCAGTTCTATGAAATTTTCTTGGAGATGGTAGACAAACAGTCTATTCCAAGTGTTCAAAAATCATTAACACCACGCCTTGTACGGCCCTCCAAAAAACATTCTTTAAAAAATCCATTCCTTAAACGGCCATCCAATTTCAAAAATCCACGCCATATATGGACTTCGAAAAAATATTCTTTAAAAAATCCATTCCTTAAACGGCCATCCAATTTCAAAAATCCACGCCATATATGGACCTCGAAAAAATATTCTTTAAAAAATCCACGCCAATATGGCCCTCGAAAAAATATTCTTTAAAAAATCCACGCCATATATGGCCCTCCGAAAAATATTCTTTAAAAATTCCACGCCTTATATGGCCCTTGAAAAATATTCTTTAAAAAAATCATAATAATAATTTTTCACACTTACCTCTTTGTCTGTAAAATGCGATTTATCTTTTTCCTGTTCCGGCGTCAAATGCAATACCGTGGTTGCCGTTGAATTTGCATGATTCTTAAGGACATATCTTTGAATATCTAAATTTTCCCAACAAATCAGGGTCTCCACCGAGCCCAATTCTAATGCACGCAATGTATCCTCAACACCAAAACAATATTTGCCCGTATCCTGAAATTGAAAAAATACCAAACAATTCCAAAATTTCTGCCAAGGGTTCCAAATTCCCACCTGAGATATTTCATCAAAGTAACGACCAATTAATTTTTTCTCTTGAATAAATTTAACATTTTGCAACGATTCCGCAGCCAGTTCAATTGCCTGATTGAAACCATTCTCACCGCCATACGACACATCGACCAGTTTGATTATTTTCGATTGTAATCTCTGCAACGAAAAACAAAAAATTCAAATAATTTTCAAAATTTTTAAGAAACTAACTTCCTCCCAGCTTCTGCACTTACCGGATCAAACATATCCGATTGACTCAGTTCAGTTTTAAAATCAGCACTACCGGCCAATATCAGCCCCGCAATATTCGGCTTATCATTCGTTATGAACAACTGGGTGGCAACTTCAGCAACTTTGCGCACATAATTGTGACGTTTCTCCATGCGCAGACGGGCAAATCGCAATGCCGATTGACCACCACGCCCGTGCTTTTTCGGTAAATCCACTGTAAATTTGTGTAGAACTTCTCGCGTGTTACCCTGCAGGGTACCGAACAACGCCCCATTACCGTCCATAACAATAAAACCGAATTTATTATCGTCCGCCAGCAGGGCGGTTAGCGCT
>NW_026876903.1:0-20380 GCF_032173495.1 Musca vetustissima | reverse complement strand
GAAAATATTTTGCCACAACACACCGACATTTATTTCGAATTCCAAGAAACCAACCAACCAAACAACCCCCCTTCGCTCTCATCATCCGATTAACCCATTCAGCCATTAGATTTGTATTTAATCTTTACAAGGCAGCAGCACATATTTCAATGTCTTAATTCATGCGGTGGTGTGGGTTGGTTCGTTGGTGGTGACAAGAGTAAATAAATTGTCACTTTTCTTAGGAATTCCTGGGAAATGTTGGCATATTAATGGCTTTAAAGATTCCAAAGAATTTCGGCAATATAAACGTTGACTTTTATTAAATATCTTTGCTGGTGTTTCAAGGATAGGCATTAATATACAAATATTTGGAGGGGGAAAACATTAAAATGTGTTTCGTAATCATGAAGGGGATATATTGCTAAAGTTGTTTTGAAAGGAAAAATAAAAGAAGTTTGTGTGCCCATAATGTATCATTCAAAAAGTCAATAATTTATCGGTGGTATTTAGTCTAAATACCTATCTCATATATCCCAGATTGTCAATAAAATTAAGACATATTTGAAAATTTAAGGGAATTTCCGATTATGTTGATGATAGCACAAGGGTAATGATAAGGATGATAACGAACAAAGACAATGTACTGAAAAACATCCCTTTCTATATTTTATAATAATTTGTTTTGAAATGAATTTAATTTTTTTGTGCACATATTTGTAATATGTAAGATGAATCAAGATATGTTCATAGTTATTTCTGAGAATATTCATGGAATCACTTTCTGAGTCGATTTATGCATTTTTGTTCGTATGAATTTGCAAACAAACTTCAGATCTCAATGAGGATCCTGCACCCTAAGAATCGCTGTTAGGGTGTGGGATTGGGGTATGTAGGAAGTTTTGGAAATTCATACTTTTTATACCCTTCACCACTCTGTGGTACAGGGTATTATGTCTTTGTGCATATGTTTGTAACAGGTAAAAGGAATCGAGATAGACCCATGGTTCCTTTTGAGAATATGCATAGAATCACTTTCTGAGTCGATTTATGTTGATGTTAAATTGTAAACAAAGTACAGGTCGCATTTATGATCCGATTTGGATGAAATTTGGCACAAGTCACTTATTCGGCCCAAGGACGAAACCTATTGAAATTGGGAAAAATCGGTTCAGATTTAGATATAGCTCCCATATATATATTTAACCGATTTAATGTAAACGGTCCCTATATATCTTTCGATTTGCACGAAATTTGGTACAGCCTAATCATTTAGGTCTAGAGTGATGTCTGCCAAGTTTCATGAAAATTGGTCCAGATTTAGATATAGCTCCCATATATAGTTTCGTCCGATTTCATGTAAATGGTGCACCAAAGTCTCTATATATCCTTCGATTTGCACTAAATTAGGTATAACGTACTTAATTTGAGCCTAGAATGATGTCTGCCAAGTTTCGAGAAAATCGGTCCAGATTTAGATATAGCTCCCATATATAGTTTCGTCCGATTTCATGTAAATGGTGCCCCAAAGTCCCTATATATCATTCGATTTGCACGAAATTTGGCATAACGTACTGAATTGATCCTAGAATGATGTCTGCCATGTTTCCAGAAAATCGGTCCAGATTTAGATATAGCTCCCATATATAGTTTCGTCCGATTTCATGTAAATGGTGCCCCAGAGTCCCTATATATCTTTCGATTTGCACGAAATTTGGCATAACGTACTGAATTGGGCCTAGAATGATGTCTGCCAAGTTTCATGAAAATCGGTCCAGATGTAGATATAGCTCCCATATATAGTTTCGTCCGATTTCATGTAAATGGTGCACCAAAGTCTCTATATATCCTTCGATTTGCACGAAATTTGGCATAACGTACTGAATTGGGCCTAGAATGATGTCTGCCAAGTTTCATGAAAATCGGTCCAGATGTAGATATAGCTCCCATATATAGTTTCGTCCGATTTCATGTAAATGGTGCACCAAAGTCCCTATATATCCTTCGATTTGCACTAAATTAGGCATAACGCACTGAATTGAGTCTAGAATGATGTCTGCCAAGTTTTGAGAAAATCGGTCCAGATTTAGATATAGCTCCCATATATAGTTTCGTCCGATTTCATGTAAATGGTGCCCCAAAGTCCCTATATATCATTCGATTTGCACGAAATTTGGCATAACGTACTGAATTGATCCTAGAATGATGTCTGCCATGTTTCAAGAAAATCGGTCCAGATTTAGATATAGCTCCCATATATAGTTTCGTCCGATTTCATGTAAATGGTACCCCAAAGTCCCTATATATCTTTCGATTTGCACAAAATTTGACATAACGTACTGAATTGAGCCTAGAATGATGTCTGCCAAGTTTCGAGAAAATCGGTCCAGATTTAGATATAGCTCCCATGTATAGTTTCGTCCGATTTCATGTAAAGGGTGCACCAAAGTCCCCATATATCCTTCGATTTGCACGCAATTTGGCATAACGATAATGATTTAGATATAGCTCCCTTTTATTATAGATTGATTTTAAGTAATTGACGCGACAAGGAACCAATAGGGTGATAGGAACAAAACGTTCTGAATTTAGTATAACCTAACCTGTGACAAGTTTGTGTGAAATCGCTTAATATTTGGATAGAACTTCCATATATATTTTCGCCCGATTTCAAGTAAATTGGGCATCAAACTCCTCATGTTAGTCAGATTGACATCAAATTCTGCACAACGTACAAAATTGAGCCTAGAATTACGTAGTTGCGTTTTATAGAAGTACAGACATTCCCCAACGGATGACCTATTTATATTTGTTTGAAGTCGATTTACATACTTTTGTCCCATTGTAACATACGAATGACATGTTAATGAATAGATCTAGGTAGATTCACATTTAGATAAATATCACATATTTTATTTCATCCAATTTCATGTTATTAGTCCTGTTTACCCATAGTGGTGAAGGGTATCATATAGTCGGCCCCGTCCGACTTTACTACTTTCCTTACTGGTGTGAAATTTGGTACAATTTGAATTTTGGATGGACCGATAAAACTGGAATCCTGAAATTTGGAGTTATGATCATTAGGGGATTGGAGTGTGTAGGATGTTTTGGAAATTCATACTAATGTGTAAAAAATTTGGTACAATTTAATTTTGTGTGAACCGATAAGGCTGGAATCCTGAAATCGGGAAATATATATATAGGTATTTTTGAAAATTCGTACTTATGTGTACTAAATTCGGAACAATTTGAATTTTGGGTGAAACGATAGAGCTGGATTCCTGAAATTTGGCGTTAGGATCAATGTTGGAGTACAGGATTGGGGTATTTAGGAAATTGGAAATGGTATGGTATCAATTTTGGATTTGGGTGACCGATGGAACTGGTACCTGGAATTTAACATACTGTTAGAATATAGGATTTATGTTGTAGAAAGTTTTGGAGATTCGCACTAATGTGTTATAAATGCTATTAAATTTGGTACAACTATATTCGAGCGAAGCGATCGTGATGGAATCCCGAACATGATTTGTATTTGGAATGGTACTAAATTAGGTAAAATTTAAATTTGTGTGAACTTATAGAGTTCGAATCATGAAACTTGGATTTTTATACCCTTCACCACACTGTGGTACAGGGTATTATGTCTTTGTGCATATGTTTGTAACAGGCAAAAGGAAACGAGATAGTCACATGGTTCCTTTTGAGAATATGCATAGAATCACTTTCTAAGTCGATTTATGCACATCCGTCCGTCTGTCTGTCCATGTTAAATTGTAAACAAAGTACAGGTCGCATTTATGATCCGAATTGGATGAAATTTGGCATAGGTCACTTACTCGGCCCAAATACGAACGCTATTGAAATTGGGGAAAATCGGTTCAGATTTAGATATAGCTCCCATATATAGATTTAACCGATTTAATGTAAACGGTCCCTATATATCTTTCGATTTGCACGAACTTTGGTGCAGCCTAATCATTTAGGTCTAGAATGATGTCTGCCAAGTTTCGTGAAAATCGGTCCAGATTTAGATATAGCTCCCATATATAGTTTCGTCCGATTTCATGTAAATGGTGCCCCAAAGTCCCTATATATCTTTCGATTTGCACGAAATTTGGCATAACGTACTAAATAAAGCCTAGAGTGATGTCTGCCAAGTTTCGAGAAAATCGGTCCAGATTTAGATATAGCTCCCATATATAGTTTCGTCCGATTTCATGTAAATGGTGCCCCAATAGTCCCTATATATTTTTCGATTTGCACGAAATTTGGCATAACGTACTCTATTGAGCCTAGAAATATGTCTGCGAAGTTTCGACAAAATCGGTCCAGATTTCGATATAGCTCCCATATATAGTTTCGTCCGATTTCATGTATATGGTGCCCCAAAGTCCCTATATATCTTTCGATTTGCACGATATTTGGCATAACGGACTGAATAAAGCCTAGAGTGATGTCTGCCACGTTTCGAGAAAATCGGTTCAGATTTAGCTATATCTGCCATATATAGTTTCGTCCGATTTCATGTAAATGGTGCCCCACATATACCTTGCGATTTGCACGAAATTTGGCATAACATACTGAATTGAGCCTAGTTACATAGTTGCGTTTTCTAGAAGGACAGACATAGCCCAATGGATGACCTATTTATATTTGTTTGAAGTCGATTTACATACTTTATGGATAGATCTTGGTAGATTCACATTTAGATAAATGTCACATATTTTATTTCATCCAATTTCATGTTAATAGTCCTGTTTAATATACCCATAGTGGTGAAGGGTATCATATAGTCGGCTCCGTCCGACTTTACTACTTTCCTTTCTTTTTTTTTGAAATAATTACTTCCACAGACGAAAGGTAATAAATAGTTTAAAGTTGCCGGTTAGCCTTCTCATACACCGGGTATTCCCTATATTCGGTATTTTGCTGTAATTTGGTATTTTGAATCAGAAAGGAAAGTAATAAAGTAGAAAGTAAAACAAGTTTACTTTAACCAAATAATGCCAGAGTGGTATTTAAATACCCGTAAAATAGGTCGTACATAAAACGCCATAACTAAAATATGGAATGAGATATCTATTTTTTCAGGATACTGTCCTCACAACATATGTTCAAATTAATAAAATTGATCATACCTTTCCTAGGCCAAAATTAAAAAAAACCAGTAAGGAAAGTAGTAAAGTCGGGCTGGGCCGACTATATGATACCCTTCACCACTTTGGGTATATTCTACATATGTATCCAGCTTAGCAACATCATTTTAGACTTAATTCAGTACTTCAGTAGTGTTGGCGGTTTATTTGGGATACCATTTGTATTTTGTTTTTATAAAAAAGAACTATTAATTAGTGAGGAATGTAGGGCATTGATTGCCGAGGGGTAAGGCAGGGAAGACTATAGTTTCGGATCACGCCACTGATCCTCATTAGTTCCCTTAGTTTTCTGTTGGGATATTCTCCCCAGAAGCTATTGCTTCTATACAAAAAACCTTTCAAACCCAAATGTCTCTTGTAACAACGCGAAGTACTTAGCTGACCAACGTACCCTATACCAAAATTCGTGCGAATCGAAAAAATATATAGGGACTTTGGTGCACCAATTACATAAAATCGGACGAAAATATATGGGAGCTATATCTAAATCTGAACCGATTTTCACGAAACTTTGCAACATCATTCTAGACTTAATTCAGTACGCTATGCCAAAATTCGTGCAAATGAAAAGATTTCCAGGGACTTTGGTGCACCAATTACCTACAATCGGGCGAAAATATATATGGGAGCTATATCTAAATCTGATTATGAAACTTAGCACAAATTATTACAGTTTCAAATGTCAGTACACTATGCCCAATTTCGTGCAAATCGAAAGATATATAGGGTCTTTGGTACACCAATTACCTTAAATCGGATGAAAATATATATGGGAGCTACATCTAAATCTGGACCGATTGTCACGAAACTTTGCACACATCATTCTAGACTTAATTCAGTACGCTATACAAAAAGATTTCCAGGGACTTCAGTGGACTATTTACCTAAAATCGGGCGAAGCTATATATGGGAGCTAAATCTAAATTTGTACTGATTGCCACGAAACTTTGCACACATCATTCTAAACTTAATTTAGTACGCTATGCCAAATTTCGTGCAAATCGAAAGATATATAGGAACTTTTGTACACAATTTACCTTAAATCGGACGAAAATATATATGGAAGCTATATCTGAATCTGAACCGATTTTCACGAAAATTAGCATACATAATTCTAGACCTCATTCATTACGCTGTGCCAAATTTCGTGCAAATCGAAAGATATATAGGGGCTTTGGTACACAATTTACCTTAAATCGGACGAAGATATATATGGGAGCTATATCTAAATCTGAACCGATTTTCACGAAACTTGGCATACATCAGTCTAGACCTTATTCATTACGCTGTGCCAAATTTTGTGCAAATCGAAAGATATATAGGGGCTTTGGTACACAATTTACCTTAAATCGGACGAAGATATATATGGGAGTTATATCTAAATCTGAACCGATTTTTATGAAATTTTACACACATCATTCTAGACCTAATTCATTACGCTGTGCCAATTTTCGTGCAAATTTTATGGTATATAGGGACTTTGGTACACCATTTACCTTAAATCGGACGAAGATATATATGGAAGCTATATCTGAATCTGAACCGATTTTTACGAAACTTGGCATATATATTATTCATTACGCTGTGCCAAATTTCGTGCAAATCGATATATAGGGGCTTTGGTACACCATTTACCTTAAATCGGACGAAGATATATATGGGAGCTATATCTAAATTTGAACCGATTTTCACGAAACTTGGCATACATCATTCTAGACCTTATTCATTACGCTGTGCCAAATTTCGGGCAAATCGAAAGATATATAGGGGCTTTGGTACACCATTTACCTTAAATCGGACGAAGATATATATGGGAGCTATATCTAAATCTGAACCGATTTTTATGAAATTTTACACACATCATTCTAGACCTAATTCATTACGCTGTGTCAATTTTCGTGCAAATCGAATGGTATATAGGGACTTTGGTACACCATTTACCTTAAATCGGGCGAAGATATATATGGGAGCTATATCTAAATCTGAACCGATTTTCACGAAACTTGGCATACTTCAGTCTAGACCTTATTCATTACGCTGTGCCAAATTTCATGCAAATCGAAAGATATATAGGGACTTTGGTACACAATTTACCTTAAATCGGACGAAGATATATATGGGAGCTATATCTAAATCTGAACCGATTTTTATGAAATTTTACACACATCATTCTAGACCTAATTCATTACGCTGGGCCAATTTTCGTGCAAATCGAAAGATATATAGGGACCATTTACATTAAATCGGACGAAAATATATATGGGAGCTATATCTAAATCTGAACCGATTTTTCCCAATTTCAATAGGGTTCGTCCTTGGGCCAAACAAATGAGTTGTGCCAAATTTCATCCAATTCGGATCATAAATGCGACCTGTACTTTGTTTACAATTTTACATCTACAGACGGACAGACGGACAGACGGACATGCATAAATCGACTCAGAAAGTGATTCTATGCATATTCTCAAAAGGAACCATGGGTCTATCTCGATTATTTTTGCCTGTTACAAACATATGCACAAAGACATAATACCCTGTACCACAGTGTGGTGAAGGGTATAAAAATTGAACAAATTCGTCTCCAGATTGCCTAACGTATGTATATACAAAATTACAAATTCGAAATCCCCCAACTCAGGTGGGTCCTGAAGACAATTACAACCCTGCAACAAGAACCCTGATTGGTCCATTTGGTATTTAAATACCCTGAAAATACGCTGAAAATTTGCAAATATGACATGTATTATAACAATTGTTCTTTTTGATTTAATTCGAATCTACACTAATTCAAGAATGTCCCTACAAAATTTCAAGTGAAAATCTCAAGAACTCTTGAAGATATACCCGCTTTATTGTGTCAGCATCAAGTGACAGTTAAAGGCCTTCTCAAACTGTAAACGCGTTTTTCTCTTTTGCGAATGGCGGGCACGATAACTAAACAAAAACTAATAACCCGATTCCAAATTTTTACACGTTTCTCTGTGAGTGTATAGTTATCGTATGAACTAGGATAAAGCCAATCGGTGAAGATCTTCCTTATTTTTAACTAGGGTTTTTGTAAAAAATCGGTGATTTTCCAAAAATATTTTTTTCAAAGGTCCGCCATTTTGTTAAATTTAGAGCGAAGTCAATAATCCTAGTTCATACGAGAGCCAGGCATGTACTCCTTCTACCACCGTTGGAATTTTCGGATTCCGATGTTCCAGTGAGGAGTTATCATGCCCGCCATCAAAAATAAGGACTTCTCTTTAATTACAAAAAAACAACAACAAAACAATTACACAATTTTTTGTAAATTATTTTTCTTCTCTTTCAAATCCTCAAATATATAGGATTTACCAGCCCATTGAAAATCATGAAAAATTAAAATTTTTTTATTTTTAAAATTAATTCCCCCCCACATCGCATCCTAATAGGAAATCTTCTTCTCCTTCCAAAAAAATAATTCCCTGCCACATGACTTCAATTTTAATCTCATAGGAATATTTAAAATAAATAGTTTTAACACAACAAATCTGTTAAATAAAAATGCACACTTCACTTACAAATTTTATGTAAAAAACAGAAAAACGAAACGAGTAAAATACATACACACCACCACCAACAACAATTCACATACATACTCATCCATATAAATAAACAAACAAGTGGAGTGCTTTTAGTCTCAGTCGGATGCACAATATCCTGCTGTCATCATACATTTAGTAAAGTTGGGTTTTTGTTTTATTTATTCTGAAACAGAGCAATCAACCAACTGCAAAAACCAACAACCCTACACACACATCACTAAAGGGTAACAACACCAACAACAATAAAAGCAAACACCATCAACATGGAAGCGAATAAATTATTTTCTATTTATGACATACTTTGAGAACAGTTGGCGGCTTTTGGCAATTGTGTTGAGTATTAGACACCACATTTAAATATGACCGGTGAGTGTGTATTAAATGTTCGCGTAGCAAATAAAGTGAGAGGGGGCTTTTGTTCCTGTGGTTTGAGAGAAAATGTGAGTATGGTTTTTTGTTGTGGTGGTATGAGAGAAAATGTGAATATTGTGAACCCTATAAAATTGTGTAAAGATTAGTTCTGTAGAACAATCATTTTCAATTTGCAAAATTGTAAAAATTTGTTAAAGAGAAACGTATGGCATGACATTCTTCAGAAAGGGATATCGGCAGATGTTGCCCGCAGATGAAGCTCCACTCAATATACCCTCCACTCTATGTGGTCAATTTTTCGCATAGTCCCCATATAAGAGTACCCCCAATTTTCGGTATTTGGGGTTCTTGAGCGCATTTTTCAACCAAATTCGTAGTTTTGTATTTTTTAGTCGTATGTGGTAGCAAATCTCCCTCCCAAATGTTATTATTATTAATTAATTTGGGTATGTCCCCATATTGTCGTATTCCACAATAGTTGGGAGATATTCTATACTCGACAGTATGCAATTCTAAGAAGATTTTTTCGATTTATCCATCTGTTGTAATAATTGTACCTTCGGAGGATAACGAGATAAAACCAGTAAGGAAAGTAGTAAAGTCGGACGGTGCCGACTATATGATACCCTTCACCACTATGGGTATATTAAACAGGACTGTTAGCATGAAATTGGATGAAATAAAATATGTGATATTCATCTAAATGTGAATCTACGTAGATCTATCCATAAAGTATGTAAATCGACTTCAAACAAATATAAATAGGTCATCCGTTAGGATATGTCTGTACTTCTAGAAAACGCAACTACATAATTCTATGCTCAATGTTGTACGTTGTGCAAAATTTGATGTCAAACTGACTAACATGAGGAGTTTGATGCCCAATTTACTTGAAATCGGGCGAAAATATATATGGAAGCTCTATCCAAATATTAAGCGATGTCAAACAAACTTGTCACAGGTTTGGTTATACTAATTTCAGAACATTTTGTTCCTATTGGTTCCTTGGTGCGTCAATTACTTAAAATCAATCTATA
Organism: Musca vetustissima; assembly: GCF_032173495.1. Taxonomy (NCBI): domain Eukaryota; kingdom Metazoa; phylum Arthropoda; class Insecta; order Diptera; family Muscidae; genus Musca; species Musca vetustissima. The sequence continues at coordinate 10,261 of NW_026876903.1, read as the reverse complement.
ATAAAAGGGAGCTATATCTAAATCTGGACCGATTTTCACGAAACAACGCAGACATCACTCTAGCCTCAATTCAGTACGTTATGCCAAATTTTGTGCAAATCGAAAGATATATAGGGACTTTGGGGCACCATTTACATGAAATCGGACGAAACTATATAAATGGAGCTATATGTAAATCTTGACCTATTTTCACGAAACTTGGCAGACATCATTCTAGACTCAATTCAGTACGTTATGCCAAATTTCGTGCAAATCGCAAGATATATGTGGTGCACCATTTACATGAAATCGAAGGAACTGTATATGGGACCTATATCTAAACCTGTACCGATTTTCACGAAACTTGGCAGACATCATTCTAGACTCAATTCAGTACGTTCTGCGAAATGTCGTGCACATCAAAAGATATATAGGGACTTTGGGGCACCATTTAGAAGAAATCGGAAGAAACTATATATGGGAGATATATCTAAACCAGGACCGATTTTCATGAAACTTGGCAGACATCATTCTAGGCTCAATTAAGTAGGTTATGCCAAATTTCAAGCAAATCGAAGGATATATAGGGACTTTGGTGCACCATTTACATGAAATGGGACGAAACTATATATGGGAGCTATATCTAAATCTAGACCGATTTTTTCGAAAGTTAGCAGACATCATTCTAGGCTCAATTCTGTACGTTGTGCCAAATTTCATGCAAATCGAAGGATATATAGGGACTTTGGGGCACCATTTACATGAAATCGGACGAAACTATATATGGGAGCTATATCTAAATCTGGACCGATTTTTTCGAAAGTTGGCAGACATCATTCTAGGCTCAATTCTGTACGTTGTGCCAAATTTCATGCAAATCGAAAGATATATAGGGACTTTGGGGCACCATTTACATGAAATCGGACGAAACTATATATGGGAGCTATATCTAAATCTGGACCGATTTTCTCGAAACTTGGCAGACATCACTCTAGGCTTAATTCAGTACGTTATGCCAAATTTTGTGCAAATCGAAATATATATAGGAACTTTGTTGCACCATTTACATGAAATCGGACGAAACTATATATGGGAGCTATATCTAAATCTGGACCGATTTTCACGAAACTTGGCAGACATCATTATAGGCCTAAATGATTAGTCTGTACCAAATTTCGTGCAAATCAATTTCAATAGGGTCCTTGGGCCGAATAAGTGACCTATGCTAAATTTCATCCAATTCGGATCATAAATTCGACCTGTACTTTGTTTACAATTTAACATTGACAGACAGACGAGCAGACGGACGGACTTGCATAAATCGACTAAGAGAGTGATTCTATGCATATTCTCACAAGGAACCATGGGTCTATCTTTATTATTTTTGCCTGTTACAAACATATGCACAAAGACGTAATACCCTGTACCGCAGTGTGGTGAAGGGTATAAAAAACTAGAACGTCAGGTTCGAGTATGAAGCATACACGATTGGATGTTTGACTGTATCAAAAGCTACCCACACTGTTCTAATGCAGGACTTGTTCTGGTACACTCCAACATTGGCCAGGATTTTGGTCGTACACTCATCCCTGCTCATCCATCTGTTTAGATGGCGTCGAGACATCTTATAAGAGGTAGTACTCTTCGTATCGTCCGCTCAGTCGCAAGACGCTCGACAATCTCTCGTTTAAAATAACTAGTTCATCTTTCGTCGCTTAATATGACTGAAGTCCTATAATCATTCTTACCAGGATTCGAGAGCCCATAGTTTATTCAAACGGATGCCAATGTTGAAGAACTGCAGATTCTGTAACCATTTTTCCTGTCTTCGCCCTGTTATTCTCTGGATGCTTGATAAGCTGTCGATTAAAATATCTAGTACATCACTTCGGACCAGTCGCTTTTTGCTCGTTTAATATGATTATCATTATTTTCAGCGTTCAGTTTACTCACATATATTTCAATGTTGCATCATTTTTGATTCCCTAACTACTTATTCGGTTTATGCTACCCGACTAATCTATTGATTTCCAGTGAGTTCTTTCACCCTATTATCTGGTGCAGAAATAAGATCTTATCTCGGGTGTTCGACTAACAAAAATAAATGTAGGGGCTGCAGCAGCAATGACGTTCCGTAATTTCCTTTCTGCGACGCGTACATCAGAAGGAATGGGAAGTTATTTCAGATGATGATTTACGAAGTATCTGAATCCTACCAGTTGACTTCCCTATGCCCTCTTAACTTCGCTTTCTCCATAAGAGCTCCGTCCAACTCTGTAATGATACTCTTCAGATTGTCCTTTTATAAAAACTTCCTGAATCTTAATTCGCTTTGAAATACTCCTTAGGCTTTACCTCGTCTGAACCTCAGGTCGTCTATAAAGACTCCCTTTACCTCTTTTAGAAATACTTTCTGGACTTTAGCTCGTCCATAAATGCTCTCTACAAATCGTCCATAAAGATTCCCTTCAGTTTATCTAGACATACTCCCTCTCTGAACTTCTGAAAAGTGTCGGCACGTGTATAAAGACTCCTTTCAGCTTGTCTATAAAGACTCCGTTCAGCTCGTTTATACAATTATTTTACCTCGTCTAGATATAATTATTTTACCACGTCTATAAAGACTTCCTTCAACTCGTCAATAAAATTGCCCTTCATCGCGTCTATAAAGATTCCCTTCAGCACGTCTATGAAAGACTCCCTTCAGCTGCTTTATAAAAGACTCCATTCTTTTCAGCTCGTGTAGGATAGACAACCTTCGGTTCTCCAGTCCAAGCTTTTGTCAGCTCATCTATAAAAAAATACCCCTTTCGCCAACTAAAGTTTCGCGAACGGAAATTATTGCATTCCTTGTTGTAGGGAAACAAATGCAAAAAAGTTCCTTGGTTATGTTCTCCATAACATTCGATATCAAGGCCATTTGGTTGAAAATCCATTTTCTTTTCTTTGAATCCAGCCATTAAAGACACGCAGACACCTCAAGCATCTATTCATTTTTATCTTTCTGTGTTCTTACTTCTTGTACGGCCTTGAATTCCCTCTAGATGCAGCACAACAACAACAACAGCATCGGCAGCAACAGACAACAACAACAAAAAGACAAACAATAATTGGATATTCTATTTTACCGCTGAAAGGTATTTAAAAGTTTTCTGTGGAAATACGTTTTTGTGTTTGTGTGTAAGTATCTGTGTGTGACGATGTGTTTGTAGCTCTGCTTGGAAAAGTTCAAATGATCCTATCACGAGCGTATTGTGTCATGGTATTACAGATACAATTCACTGGAAATAAAAGAGGATTAGGGAATTAAATTCTCTAGGTTTTTAGGCGGATTGGAAAAATTGTGGAAATATTAAAACTACACGAAATTCCAGTGGTCATCGTGGGGGAAATGTCGCAACATGTTGTCGCTTATCTATTTCAGTTTTGTGTTACGGTGTCATAGGAGGTTTATTGTCGTTTTTTTACCTCAAAACCCATCAAAAGTTTAGTTCGAGTTTGTCCTTGTCATTAAAACATTAGAGAGAATTTTTGAAACCAATAAAACTTCAAATAGCCCAAAGGCGAAAGGTGTTCAGGTATTGTTGACGGTTGTTTTATGTTATTGTCTGTTTTTTGTGGGCTTTCTTTCCATTCCCATTCCGGTGACATTGTTGTGAAATTGTTTTTGACAAAAGTTTCCCATTGCGGCTTTAGCCTAGGTAATGCTTCAGGTATTATGAAATATTGCCGTAATTGAATAAATCGTTGGACAAACAATCAACGTCACTGGGTATCAATGGCAAACTAGATGGGTGTGAGAATTTCTAACAATAGTATAAATTTAGTGATGTGGAACATTACAGGGCTCAATTCAAACAGTCACAACAAATACTATTAAAAGATAAATTTGTTATTAAATGTTTAAAGTTACTTATGGCGAGTAACCCTAAATTGACTCTAATAATAATACTACACACACACACAAATAACCAAACAACCAAATTTATTTGTCCACTCGATTTCACTCTTAGAGTGAACTCATACTCTATTTCGAACATTTTGACTCACACTCTTTTTCTTCAACAAGGAGTACTCGCGAGCACTCCCAACAAAACAAAAGAGTGGAGAGTATACTCCCTAAAAACTCGTACTCTTTACTTACTCCCACTCGGGAGTATTTTTCACTCGCGTGTAAAATCGAGCAAATCGGAGCTCTGCTCTAATTACATGTTCAATGATGAGAAATAACAGATGTCCATTGTTATCTTATTTTTCAATTATGTAATACCCACGACTCATGTGATCCAATTGGTTATACCCGCTCAAAACTTATGACTAATTTTAAGAAATTGTTCATACCACATAAGATCTGAAGACTCGATATGGAGTTGGTGTCACTATCTACACTGTGTTTCTTGCATATTTGCTCGAGTTGTGTGGCATGTGGCAACGTCTTGTTAAAACCACATATTCTCCAAGTCGTATTCTAAATCAGTAAGGAAAGTAGTAAAGTCGGACGGGGCCGACTATATGATACCCTTCACCACTATGGGTATATTAAACAGGACTATTAACATGAAATTGGATGAAATAAAATATGTGATATTTATCTATATGTGAATCTACCTAGATCTATCCGTAAAGTATGTAAATCGACTTCAAACAAATATAAATAGATCATCCGTTGGGCTATGTCAGTACTTCTAGAAAACACAACTACGTAATTCTATGCACAATTTTGAACGTTGTGCAAAATTTGATGTCAATCTGACTAACATTTCAGAACGTTTTGTTCCTATTGGTTCCTTGGTGCGTCAATTACTTAAAATCAATCTATAATAAAAAGGAGCTATATTTAAATCTGAACCGATTTTCACGAAACAAGGCAGACATCACTCTAGGCTCAATTCAATCGTTATGCCAAATTTTGTGCAAATCGAAAGATATATAGCGACTTTGGTGCACCATGAAATCGGAAGAAACTATATGTGGGAGCTATATAGAAATCTGGACCGATTTTCTCGAAACTTGGCAGACATCACTCTAGGCTCAATTCGGTACGTTATGCCAAATTTCGTGCTCATCGAAGGATATGCATGAAATTTGCATGAAATCGGACGAAAATATATATGGGAGCTGTATCTAAATCTGAACCTATTTTCACGAAACTTGGCAGACATCATTCTAGACTCAATTCAGTACGTTATGCCAAATTTCGTCCTAATCGAAGGATATATAGGGTCTTTCACGAAACTTGGCAGACATCGTTCTAGACCTAAATGATTAGGCTGTAGCAAATTTCGTGCAAATCGAAAGTTATATAGGGACCGTTTACATTAAATGGGTTAAATATATATATATATATACATATATGGGAAACTATATATGGAGCTATGCCAAATTTCATCCAATTCGGAAATCTGGACCGATTTTCACGAAACTTGGCAGACATCGTTCTAGACCTAAATGATTAGGCTATACCAAATTTCGTGCAAATCGAAAGATATATAGGGGTAAGTTTCTGAACTCAAAGGGTTGTAATTTGGTATAATTGTTCCTCAATTGATTGTAAGTCTTCCTCTTAAAATTCTCAAAATTATTATACGTTTCATTTATTTTAATCAGTTTCGGTACTCTGTGCAACCTATCGCCTCAGTCGATATAACGTTGGGTATTACGAAACTTAATACACGTCATTCCAGACTCAATAGATCCATTATTCCAAATTTTGTCTCAATTGGAAAAACCTTGGCGGTTTGATGCACCATTTACATAAAATCGGATGAAGATATATATATGGGAGCTATATCTAAATCTCAACCAATATTAACGAAACTGAACAAATATTATTCTAGCTTCAATTCAGTATTTTGTGTAAAATCGCAACATAATTTTGTCGCAAATCTGAACCGATTTCAAACTTCACACACATCAATCTGTATTTAATTCAGTAGATTTTGCAGAATTCTGTCGCAATCGTACAAACATTGGGAGTTTGGTGCATTATTCAGATAAAAAGGACGAACCATATTGATATCGGTTCAGATTTAGATATAGCTCCCATATTTATTTTCGTTTTATTTTATATAAACAGTAGTTTTGTCCGATTTTATGTAAATTATGCAGCAAACACAAAATATTTGTCCGATTGACACAAAATTTTCAAAGCGCACTGAAATAGGGACATATTGATGTATGCTAAGTTTTTTAGAAATCTGTTCAGATTTAGAAGTAGTTTCCATATATAGTTTCGTCCGATTTTATGTGAATGATACATTAAACAATATTTGTCCGATCGAGACAAAATGGTGAACAGTTTAATTTCTGTGAAGTTTTGTTGAATCGATAAAATTGTGGACAACACACTGTACTACAGCATACCAATGTTATATGTCACGGTTGCTCAATTAGGTCCAGATTTACACACACACATAAATATGCTCAGTTTCATACAAATGGTACACCAACGTAACCATGTCCCCCGATGGACATCGAAGTTTTCATAGATTTCAGAGCGGTATGTGTAGGGGATTTTTAATAGGCTACAATGTAGATCACACATTGATTTTTGCTCGATTCCATTTCAATGGTCTTCCAAACACTATGTCTGTTCTATCTAAAGGATATTGATTTGATATTAATTTGGCATAAATTGGACCCATTTTTAATACCAAATATTCTAGAAGCTATAACATAATTATATTTTTCCTAGGTTTATTTTAACCCCAAAAGGCGGATTATCATCCCAAAATCGACATATTATTTTATTCTGATCATATATTCCTAAAGTTATTATGGTCTGATTTCCCACGCGTACACATTTTCAATACCATAAAAGATATGTGTGGCTATGAGTTACACCACAACAACTGTCCATTAGCATTTCAATGACAAATATGACAAATTCATTAAATGTCCACAGAAATTGATTGATTATCATAACGATTACGCTTAGCTGGGCTATCCATAACAATCGAGGTCCTTGTAACTCAAGCGATGCGCAAGTCATTGAAGTAAATTTATATGTCTAAGGTCATGTTGTATAATTTCGGGTTAGGGATATAAATTATGGAATAGCAACAACAACAGCAGCAACAACTACAAATAGCTAAAATTTATGTAGCTATAACATAATCCTTATTTAGTATTTCTATATTTTGGAAACGTTTACTGTAAAGACTGGGCCAAAATGTCAACGGCAAGAATAGCAGCAACTACAACAACCACAAGTTATATATCTTCTTAATAGGCTTAAGCATGTCAAGAACAGTAACGATAAGACATAAATATTTCTTTGCTTCGTTTTTATACCCTTCACCACACTGTGGTACAGGGTATTATGTCTTTGTACATATGTTTGTAACAGGCAAAAATAATCGAGTTAGACCCATGGTTCCTTATGAGAATATGCATAGAATCACTTTCTGAGTCGATTTATGCATGTCCGTCTGTCCGTCCGTCCGTCTGTCCATGTTAAATTGTAAACAAAGTACAGATCGCATTTATGATCCGAATTAGATGAAATTTGGCATAGGTCACTTATTCGGCCCAAGGACGAACCCTATTGAAATTGGGAAAAATCGGTTCAGATTTAGATATAGCTCCCATATATATATTTAACCGATTTAATGTGAACGGTCCCTATATATCTTTCGATTTGCACGAAATTTGGTACAGCCTGCTCATTTAGGTCTAGAATAATGTCTGCCAAGTTTCGTGAAAATCAGTATAGCTCCCATATATAGCTTCGTCCGATATAGCTCCCATATATAGTTTCGTTGGGCCGATTTCATGTAAATGGTTCAGATTAAGATATAGCTCCCAATAGTCCCTATATATCTATATATCAATTTGCACGAAATTTGGCATAACGTACTGAATTAAGCCTAGAATGATGTCTGCCATGTTTCGGGTAAATCGGCCCAGATTTAGATATAGCTCCTATATACAGTTTCGTCCGATTTCATGTAAATGGTGCACCAAAGTCGCTATATATCTTTCGATTTGCACGAAATTTGGCATGACGTACTGAATTGAGTCTAGAATGGTGTGTGATAAGTTTCCAGAAAATCGGTCCAGATTTAGATATAGCTCCCATATATAGTTTCGTCCGATTTCATGTAAATGGTGCCCCAAAGTCCCTATATATCTTTCAATTTGCACGAAATTTGGCATAACGTACTGAATTTAGCCTAGAGTGATGTCTGCCATATTTCGAGAAAATCGGTTAAGATTTAGATATACCTCCCATATATAGTTTCGTCCGATTTCATGTAAATGATGCCCCAAAGTCCCTATATATCTTTTGATGTGCACGAAATTTGGCATAACGTACTGAATTTAGCCTAGAGTGATGTCTGCCAAGTTTCGAGAAAATCGGTATAGATTTAGATATAGCTCCCATATATAGTTTCGTCCGATTTCATGTAAATGGTGCCCCAAAGTCCCTATATATCTTTCAATTTGCACGAAATTTGGCATAACGTACTGAATTAAGCCTAGAATGATGTCTGCCATGTTTCGGGTAAATCGGCCCAGATTTAGATATAGCTCCCATATACAGTTACGTCCGATTTCATGTAAATGGTGCACGAAAGTCGCTATATATCTTTCGATTTGCACAAAATTTGGCATGACGTACTGAATTGAGTCTAGAATGGTGTGTGTTAAGTTTCGTGAAAATCGGTCCAGATTAAGATATAGCTCCCATATATAGTTTCGTCCGATTTCATGTAAATGGTGCACCAAAGTCCCTATATATCTTTCGATTTGCACGAAATTTGGCTTAACGTACTGAATTAAGCCTAGAGTGATGTCTGCCAAGTTTCCAGAAAATCGGTCCAGATTTAGATATAGCTCCCATATATAGTTTCGTCCGATTTCATGTAAATGGTGCCCCAAAGTCCCTATATATCTTTCGATTTGCACGATTGACATCAAATTTTGCACAACTTACAAAATTGAGCATAGAATTACGTAGTTGCGTTTTCTAGATGTACAGACATAGCCCAACGGATGACCTATTTATATTTGTTTGAAGTCGATTTACATACTTTATGGATAGATCTTGTTAGATTCACATTTCGATAAATATCACATATTTTATTTCATTCAATTTCTTGTTAATAGTCCTGTTTAATATACCCATAGTGGTGAAGGGTATCATATAGTCGGCCCCGTCCGACTTTACTACTTTCCTTACTGGTTTCTTCTTCGGGAAATCCAGTAACCCATTGAATGAATTTGACGATAATCATAACACTTCATTGACAAAAATAGTTGGCCTTAAAGGCCAACAAGGTTTATTTACATGGTGAGAATTACATATTGTAAGCATGTATGTGTGCCAGTGTTTGGAAATGAAAGAATTTGTTTTCATGCGATATGATGTTGATACTCTTTGTTTGATGGTATGTTTTGTTGCCTTCATTTGTGTTGCTTTTGTTTCTTTTCGTTTCCCTTATCTTTAGCCAAATTGTTAAACAAGAAATAAATCACACTTGCCGCAGAGATGCTGTCAGTAACAAATCATACTCGTCTTATCCGGCTCGTGTTCAATATCTAATGAATGTAACGAGGTGGCTGACGGAAGTGCTTTGTGATGTGAAAAATCACAAATTTTAGGTTCCGAGGACAGCCGGACAATTCACGTATTGTTTTCAAATATCCCAAAAATAATCGCGGATTTTATTGAAAACAAATGTACCTATCAAGGCTTGGATTTTTTTAAAGAGTAGTTTTTTCGGGGTCAAAATAAGATTATTTTATTATAACACCATTTTTCTGTTTGTAACACCTCGAAATATCCGCTGTAACGACAGGTTTCCCCTAAGGATGGAGAAAACTCGACAGGGCCCACGGTTTGCAACAGAAAATTTTGTTTTGGAGAAAGTGTCATGTTTACGTCATGACGCGTCATATAGAATCTCTATTTAGTTCAACGTTTAAACAATAATCAAACTTAAGGGAGTTGCTGCCTGTCCGAAATATTCTTGTCCGTTTAGCCATTCTTTAAAGTCGAGACCCGTATAAGTACTCTTGTCGGGGAACAGTGACTGTACAATTGGATATTTAGAGACCAGGATAAGTACTATCACAATAGCTGGGATTTGGCTATTTCAACTAGGAGTTTCCTAAGTTGTTTTAAATGAGGGTGTATATACTACAGGATTCTACTGAGAGAGTAAATACTCAAGAAGAGACCTTAGTTAGTACGGCAAAAGACATTAGTACTCGAGAAAGTATATAGAAGTGTAGAGATTCTACTGGAGGATACCTTAGTAAGTACGCAGTCAAAGAT
>NW_026876902.1:0-20397 GCF_032173495.1 Musca vetustissima | reverse complement strand
GGTTTTTGTTTATTTGGTTCATTTTTAGTATTGCTAATTGAATAGTTTATTCAATTACAGTAATCACGTATAATTGGAACTACTAATGATTTAAAAAAATCCAATGTCAAATACAAATTACACTTTCTCGAAGTTTTTCCTAGCAATATACATATGTTTTGAATTAGTGGAGATACCACATAGTCTTATTCACAAATTATGTCAAATATGTATGTAAGAAAAGCCTCATATAACTTTGTAATTATAATTGCAGTGGTTTGGGGATTTTATATTCCACCATGCATTATTGGTATCAGTCCATGCTTTGAGGGTTTCAGATTTTAGAAAAATCCCCATTAAAAATTGATTTATTCATCTGTTGTAATCGTTCTTCCTTTGGAGGATATCGAGATAAAAAAACTAGTAGGTCAGGTTCGAGAATGACTATATCGGCCCCCCTTTGGGCATAGTACCTATATAAAACCAATCGGCTTAAATTAGGATCTTTGGTGCACTATTTACTCAACATCGGACGAAACTAAATCTAAACCGATTTTCCCCATTTTCAATTGGGTCCGTCTTAGGCCATATAAATGAGCTGTGCCAAATGTATCCAATTTGGATCATAAATGCGACCTGTACTTTGGTTACAATTTAACATGGGCAGCCAGACGGACGGACATGCAAAAACCGACTCAGAAAGTGATTATATAGTATTCATCTGTCTATCTCGTTTCCTTTTGCCTGTATCAAACATATGCACAAAGACGTAGCACCCTGTACCACAGTGTGGTGAAGAGTATTAAAATTAGCTTCGAAATTCAGCTATATCGATCCTTAATTAGGCATAACCCTTCATATTATAAAACTTCATATATTCGCTAATTCCTACACAATGTTGGCAATATTGGTCCCGCTTTAGGTATGTCTCATATAACTTTATCCTCTAAATTGCAGTATTTTGAGGATTTTATACAAATGTTTCACCCTACCATGCGATCATTATATAGGTCAACATTTTTGGGTTTTGAGATTTTAGGAAAACCCCCAATTAAATTGCTGAAATTTGTATTTGGTCTACATTACGGTTTGCAACAATCGATTGGTAGAATTGTCGTTATAGGTCCACTTTTTGGTATGTTCCCCATATTTTCATTTCACGTAACTGTACGTATTCCTATGGTGGAGGGTATGCAAAGTTCGGCCCGGCCGAACTTAACGCTATTTTCACTTGTTTATATTAAAATAGTTATCTGATTTTGTCCGTGTGTTGGGGTTGTGTCCCCATTCTATTCTGCCATAATATAATAGTCGTTACTGGGAATATTCATTTTTTTAAATATATATCATTATTTAGGCATAGCCCTCTCAATATTGGCCCCTCTTTAGGCATAGCCTCTTATAAAATTGCTGAAATTTTTATTTAGTGTACATAATGGTTTACAAAAATAGAATGATCGGAATATGCCCACTTTTTGGTATGTTCTCTATATTTTCATTGCAAGTACTTGTCAGTATACCTATAGGGTACCCAAGTTCGGCCCGGGCGAACTTAGCGCTTTTTCACATGTTGTATTTTAAAATGACCTGCGCTCAAACGAATGTCCTGGCAAAAAGGCAAAATATACCTTATTTTTAGTTATTTCAAAAAGTGTGTACATGAATGTACTCAAAAACACAAAATTTGACCCAGAGTGTATGTGCTATTTAAATAGCACATCAATGTAAGATAGCGGAATGCGTTAGATGCGAAAACACACACATGCATTAGAAATGCAATGTGTTTTGTTGTTTTATTTTGCTTCTTTTTTGTCAAATTCCATTCAGCACTGGAAACGTCACAGTTACAAACAGGTTAGCTGTGACGTTGACAAAAAAGAAGAAATCATTCGAAGTTTAAATGTAAAAGCGATCGTATACCCCCCGCCGTGTTAAATAGTGAAGAAAAAAACAATATATATATATATATATATATATATAAAGGTGCAAAGAATTATACTTACCTGTGAACCTCAACCCTTTATACTTGAGAAAGGAAAATTTTTTGTGAAAAATAATTATTACATTTACCCTGAAGTATTACACTTACCTTGAATTATTATACTTACTGTGAAATTCGCTAAAGTGAAATAAAACTAAATAAAACAAAAATAAAAGTTTCAGTGAAAAAAGCTATGTATCAAACAGTTTGGTCCAGTCGAGCCGAATAAGTGTGTAGTTAGTAAAAAACTTAACCTTTGCAAAAATCTTTGAAAAAAATTGTAAAAAAATTTTTTAAAATAAAAAACAAATTTTTGTGAAAAAAGATTTGGTGACAAAAAATTAAAATTTTATAAAAATTAAAAATAGTAAAAAAATTAATTTATTGTGCAACAAAAATTCTGGAAAAATAATAAATTAGAAAAAAGGAATTGCAAAAAAATTTTGAAAGAAATCGAGATAATTAGAAAAAAAATTTGAAAATAAAAATTTGATAAAATTTGTGAATAAAATTATTAAGAAAATTTAAACAAAAATTTTTGTGAAACAAAAACGAATTTGAAAATAAAATAGAAAAAAATTACAAAGAATTTGTGAAAAGAAACAAATTGAACAACAAGTTTGGAAAAAATTGTGGATGCAAAATTAATTAAATAAAGAAATCAATTAAATTGGAAAAATTAACAAAATTTTAGAAAAATTAGGAAAACAAATTATGAAAGAAAAATACACCTAATTCTGTTTTTACACGATAGAATGGTTCCCGAGAAATTCGTGTAAAAAAAGATACTGGCTAAGTACAAAATTAATAGATAGGTTCTAGACCTCAAAAAATAAGTTAAAATTAGACTAAATAATATAAAAAAATATTAATCATTCATACTTTGTTGTTGGGCTTTTTTGGTCAGGTGTTTGATGAAAATAAAAAAAAGACAATACTAAGCTTCAGTATTCAATTGCAATAACCTAAACACCAGTTCTGTGATATATTTATTTATTTATAAACTGTGATTTTATTTATTTTATTATTTAATTTATTATTTATTTTATTTAAATGTTGTGGAGTCCCTTTTTTTAATTTAAGTAAATAATAAACAAAATGAAAAATAATTAAAATCAATAAAAAACGCTCTTGAAAATGTTTGAAAAAAGCCAACGAAACGTCGAGCAAAATATGAAATAAAAGCCAGTTTTTATTTTCATCAAACACCTGACCAAAAAGCCCAACAACAAAGTATCAATGATTAATAAAATTACAAAAATCGGTCAATAACATACATAAGTAAAAAAAAATATTGTTGTAGTTATTTTAAGAATTTATTTTCGTTTTAATTTATTAAATAAAATAAATTAAAATTTAGATTTCATAAAAAAATAATACCAGAAATTCATTGCCAAAAAACTTAAATAGCATAAAGTACAACCATAAGAAAAAATTAAACATTAAACAATTTTATTTATTGTCACTGTCTGATAATAAACGTAAACGTTTGCGAAAGACTACAATATCACTGCCATCACTGGAATGATTTTGTTGATCATTATCATTTCTAGCCGACGGTGTTGGGACATCAGTAGATTTTTGAACGAAATCAGTTATCTTAGATTGAGTTTTATTTCGCGTTAACCCATTATTTCCCGTAAAACAGAAATTACGCATACATAGACATAACTCAGAACACACACCAGAATTATATAAAATGTTGCCATATCAGAAATTCATGCCATGCAGGGTTGTTACTCTAATTATGGCAGGGATGTTTGAGCAAAAGCATTCCAGAATTTTCTTCAATAAATAAATAGTTCATGTAAAAAAAGTAATTTTGTTTTATTTTTTTTGTATTCGTGTTATTTCAAATTATGTCGTGTAAAAATAGAAATATTTTTTCGTATTTACTCGTGTTATTTCAAATTCGTGTAAAAACAGAATTAGGTGTACAACAAAAACAAAAAAAGTGAAACCAAAAGTGAACAGAAATCAATAAACAAAACATAGATACATTAACAAAATCAAAAAATAGTGAACATTGAACATTACATAACAAAACAATTTCTACAAACTACCACAACAACAAATAAACGCGATCACGGTTCGGTACAACTACAATAACCTACACATAGCCTGCAGCTGGGAAAAAGGAAAGCGGACGGACAGACGTAAGCAACCCAAAACCCAACAAAGAGACCCAAACCCCAACAATAGCATTAACGTGAGTACCCACCTGAAATTTTATCAAGAACCAGAAAAACACAGAGGGAAGACATATTTTATAGACCCTTGTATTTCGTTGGTTCGAAATTAAAAATAATTTGACACCTTTTATAAAACAAATATTTTGAAAAATACTCCGGAAAGACACAAAAGGGCAAAAATCTATTCTTGGACCCTCGTGCATCCTATGGTTAAAAATTCAAAATATTTAGACTCTTATATACACATACATACAACATAGAAAAATTGCATTTATAAAGAACTCCATCCGCTATTTTTTGTATGGATTGTTTTTGGAAAATTTGACAAATTATTGGGAAACATTATTATAAATCTTGTGGAAAGATACTAAAATTTATTGGAAAAATACATTCGATTTTCTATACTTGAAAATTTGTTTGGAAAAAATTCCAAAAATGTTCAAGTATTTTCCAAAGTTTTTCCCAAATTTTCAAGTAGTTCCAAAAAATATCCCAATTTTCCACAAAAAATCGAATGTATTTTTCCAAAAAATTTTAGTATCTTTCCACAAGATTTATAATAATAATTTGTAAAATTTTCCAAAAACAATCCATACAAAAAATGGCGGATTGAGTTTTTTAATAAATGCAATTTTTCTATGTTGTATGTGGGTAAGGGGTCTCTCATAAGAGTCTAAATATATTGAATTTTTCGCTATAGGATGCACGAGGGTCCAAGAATAAATTTTTGCCCTTTTGTGTCTTTCCGGTGTATTTTTCAAAATATTTGTTTTATAAAAGGTGTCAAATTATTTTTAATTTGGAACCAACGAAATAGAGTCTATAAAATATGTCTTTCCTCTGTGTTTTTCTGGTTCTTGATCAAATTTCAGGTGGGTACACACTTTGATGCTATTGTTGCGGTTTGGGTCTCTTTGTTGGGTTTTGGGTTGCTTACGTCTGTCCGTCCGCTTTCCTTTTTCCCAGCTGCAGGCTATATGTAAGTTATTGTAGTTGTACCGAACCGTGATCGCGTTTATTTGTTGTTGTGGTAGTTTGTAGAAATTGTTTTGTTATGTAATGTTCAATGTTCACTATTTTTTTGATTTTGTTAATGTATTTATGTTTTGTTTATTGATTTCTGTTTCACTTTTTTTGTTTTTGTTGTACACCTAATTCTGTTTTTACACGAATTTGAAATAACACGAGTAAATACGAAAAAATATTTCTATTTTTACACGACATAATTTGAAATAACACGAATACAAAAAAAAAACAAAATTACTTTTTTTACATGAACTATTTATTTATTGAAGAAAATTCTGGAATGCTTTTGCTCAAACATCCCTGCCATAATTAGAGTAACAACCCTGCATGGCATGAATTTCTGATATGGCAACATTTTATATAATTCTGGTGTGTGTTCTGAGTTATGTCTATGTATGCGTAATTTCTGTTTTACGGGAAATAATGGGTTAACGCGAAATAAAACTCAATCTAAGATAACTGATTTCGTTCAAAAATCTACTGATGTCCCAACACCGTCGGCTAGAAATGATAATGATCAACAAAATCATTCCAGTGATGGCAGTGATATTGTAGTCTTTCGCAAACGTTTGCGTTTATTATCAGACAGTGACAATAAATAAAATTGTTTAAATTTTTCTTATGGTTGTACTTTATGCTATTTAAGTTTTTTGGCAATGAATTTCTGGTATTATTTTTTTATGAAATCTAAATTTTAATTTATTTTATTTAATAAATTAAAACGAAAATAAATTCTTAAAATAACTACAACAATATTTTTTTTACTTATGTATGTTATTGACCGATTTTTGTAATTTTATTAATCATTGATACTTTGTTGTTGGGGTTTTTGGTCAGGTGTTTGATGAAAATAAAAACTGGCTTTTATTTCATATTTTGCTCGACGTTTCGTTGGCTTTTTTCCAACATTTTCAAGAGCGTTTTTTATTGATTTTAATTATTTTTCATTTTGTTTATTATTTACTTAAATTAAAAAACGGGACTCCACAACATTTAAATAAAATAAATAATAAATTAAATAATAAAATAAATAAAATCACAGTTTATAAATAAATAAATATATCACAGAACTGGTGTTTAGGTTATTGCAATTGAATACTGAAGCTTAGTATTGTCTTTTTTTTATTTTCATCAAACACCTGACCAAAAAAGCCCAACAACAAAGTATGAATGATTAATATTTTTTTATATTATTTAGTCTAATTTTAACTTATTTTTTGAGGTCTAGAATCTATTAATCTATCTATTAATTTTGTACTTAGCCAGTATCTTTTTTTACACGAATTTCTCGGGAACCATTCTATCGTGTAAAAACAGAATTAGGTGTATTTTTCTTTCATAATGTGTTTTCCTAATTTTTCTAAAATTTTGTTAATTTTTCCAATGTAATTGAGTTCTTTATTTAATTAATTTTGCATCCACAATTTTTTCCAAACTTGTTGTTTAATTTGTTTCTTTTCACAAATTCTTTGTAATTTTTTTCTATTTTATTTTCAAATTCGTTTTTGTTTCACAAAAATTTTTGTTTAAATTTTCTTAATAATTTTATTCACAAATTTTTTCAAATTTTTATTTTCAAATTTTTTTTCTAATTATCTCGATTTCTTTCAAAATTTTTTTGCAATTCCTTTTTTCTAATTTATTATTTTTCCAGAATTTTTGTTGCACAATAAATTAATTTTTTTTTTTATTAATTTTTTACTATTTTTAATTTTTATAAAATTTTAATTTTTTGTCACCAAATCTTTTTTCACAAAAATTTGTTTTTTATTTTAAAAATTTTTTTTACAATTTTTTTCAAAGATTTTTGCAAAGGTTAAGTTTTTTACTAACTACACACTTATTCGGCTCGACTGGACCAAACTGTTTGATACATAGCTTTTTTCACTGAAACTTTTATTTTTGTTTTATTTAGTTTTATTTCACTTTAGCGAATTTCACAGTAAGTATAATAATTCAAGGTAAGTGTAATACTTCAGGGTAAATGTAATAATTATTTTTCACAACAAATTTTCCTTTCTTAAGTATAAAGGGTTGAGGTTCACAGGTAAGTATAATCCTTTGCACCTTTATATATATATATATATATATATATATTTTTTTTTCTTCACTATTTAACACGGCGGGGGGTATACGATCGCTTTTACATTTAAACTTCGAATGATTTCTTCTTTTTTGTCAACGTCACAGCTAACCTGTTTGTAACTGTGACGTTTCCAGTGCTGAATGGAATTTGACAAAAAAGAAGCAAAATAAAACAACAAAACACATTGCATTTCTAATGCATGTGTGTGTTTTCGCATCTAACGCATCCCGCTATCTTACATTGATGTGCTATTTAAATAGCACATACACTCTGGGTCAAATTTTGTGTTTTTGAGTACATTCATGTACACACTTTTTGAAATAACTAAAAATAAGGTATATTTTGCCTTTTTGCCAGGACATTCGTTTGAGCGCAGGTCATTTTAAAATACAACATGTGAAAAAGCGCTAAGTTCGCCCGGGCCGAACTTTGGATACCCTATAGGTATACTGACAAGTACTTGCAATGAAAATATAGAGAACATACCAAAAAGTGGGCATATTCCGATCATTCTACAAACCGATTTTTGTAAACCATTATGTACACCAAATAAAAATTTCAGCATTTTTATATGAGGCTATGCCTAAAGAGGGGCCAATATTGATTACAAAGTGTAGGAAGTAGCGAATATTTGAGAATATCATTATATGAGGGCTATGCCTAATTAATGACCGGTATATGTCAATTTTGAATCCAATATTTAAATTTGTTAACCAATTTTTTCAGGAAAAAAATTGACGACTATTATATACTATTGTATATTATATTATGGCAGAATAGAATGGGAACACAACCCCAACACACGGACAAAATCAGATAACTATTTTAATATAAACAAGTGAAAATAGCGTTAAGTTCGGCCGGGCCGAACTTTGCCTACCCTCCACCATAGGAATACAACCAGTTACGTGAAATGAAAATATGGGGAACATACCAAACAGTGGACCTATAACGACAATTCTACCAATCAATTGTTGCAAACCGTAATGTAGACCAAATACAAATTTCAGCAATTTAATTGGGGGTTTTCCTAAAATCTCAAAACCCAAAAATGTTGACCTATATAATGATCGCATGGTAGGGTGAAACATTTGTATAAAATCCTCAAAATACTGCAATTTAGAGGACAAAGTTATATGAGACAATATTGCCAACATTGTGTAGGAATTAGCGAATATATGAAGTTTTATAATATGAAGGGTTATGCCTAATTAAGGATCGATATAGCTGAATTTCGAAGCTAATTTTAATACTCTTCACCACACTGTGGTACAGGGTGCTACGTCTTTGTGCATATGTTTGATACAGGCAAAAGGAAACGAGATAGACACATGAATACTATATAATCACTTTCTGAGTCGGTTTTTGCATGTCCCAAAGTACAGGTCGCATTTATGATCCAAATTGGATAATCACTTTCTGGCTGCCCATGTTAAATTGTAACCAAAGTACAGGTCGCATTTATGATCCAAATTGGATACATTTGGCACAGCTCATTTATATGGCCTAAGACGAACCCAATTGAAAATGGGGAAAATCGGTTTAGATTTAGTTTCGTCCGATGTTGAGTAAATAGTGCACCAAAGATCCTAATTTAAGCCGATTGGTTTTATATAGGGACTATGCCCAAAGGGGGGCCGATATAGTCATTCTCGAACCTGGCCTACTAGTTTTTTTATCTCGATATCCTCCAAAGGAAGAACGATTACAACAGATGAATAAATCTATTTTTAATGGGGATTTTTCTAAAATCTGAAACCCTCAAAGCATGGACTGATACCAATAATGCATGGTGGAATATAAAATCCCCAAACCACTGCAATTATAATTACAAAGTTATATGAGGCTTTTTTTACATACATATTTGACATAATTTGTGAAAAAGACTATGTGGTATCTCTACTAATTCAAAACATATGTCTATTGCTAGGAAAAACTTCGAGAAAGTGTAATTTGTATTTGACGTTGGATTTTTTTTAAATCATTAGTAGTTCCAATTATACGTGATTACTGTAATTGAATAAACTATTCAATTAAGCGGGTTCGGCAAATTGGTTCCTCTGTTAATTGAACGAAATTTTGTGCAAATTTTGATGTGCAATTAACCGAAAAATACTGTATCTAATTTCTTCCCCTCAGGAATTGTCATTATATGGAGGCATCTGAATGCCTGCCGATATACATGAAATACAACATTCAGAAATTTGTATGGATAAATGCAATTTAGAGGTTTCAGTTATATAAGGCCATCACCACAGGTTTTATATAGTTCATTCTCGAACCTCACGTCCTAATATTTTTATCTCGATAACTTTTATCTCGATAACTCTCTTAAATCTGCCCCGATTCCTTTGGATTATTATTAAATATTTTTATTTTAAAGCGCTTAGGTATACTCTACAAAAGAAATGTAGTGTGAATATAGAAAATTATTGCATGCATATTTTCCTAAACAATGGGATTTGTAACAAAACAGAATTTGAAGTGGAGACAATAACAATGGTTACGAACAACATGCTTAGCGTCGCTTCTTATTTTGTAATTTTCTTAGAACCTCTGTTTCTATCATTCTGAGTTACGCGCTTAAATCCAAACTGGCATAGCAACACTCATGAACAACTACCACGATAACGATGATGGCTAAACGCGTATTCCCTTTTCACTTCTCGACAGTTATTTTTGACGATGATCTCTCAGTTAGGCTCTCACACACTTACTCTCAATTTAGTTCTGTACAAAACTGCTTAGCAAGGAAGAAAATTGTGTTCGAAAAAGACAAGAGAGTGTCTCTACTCTCTATCTATCTCTATTCCTCTGTAACAGCAATATTAAAGTCTCCACATATAGCATTTTGGGGCCAATTTTCCGCAACAAATACGCAGTGTTATATAGATTCTAAACTGAGCGTAACTGAGAATTCATAATCCAAAATTACTGCCGAAAAGAGAATGAAGAGAATGCGTTTTTGAACCAGACCGAAACGTCTGTTTTTGAGTAGGTACAGTAATTTTCTTCCTATAGGAAAGCTGAAAGTATTTCCTGCCTATAGGAGAGCTGAAGGTACTCTTCTTCCTGTGGAAGAGCTGCAGCTATTCTTCTTCCTATGGAAGGTCAGCAGGTAATTTTCTTCCTATAGGAAAGCTGAAGGTAGTTTCCTTCATATAGGAGAGCTGTATGTATTCTTCTTCGTGTAGAAGATTTACGGGTAAAGTTCTTCCTGTGCAGAAGAGTTGCAGCTATTCTTTTCATATAGGAGAGCTTCGTGTAGAAGAGTTGCAGCTATTCTTTTTCCTGTGGAAGAACTTTAACACAACAAGTCTGGTTAAAAAAAGAAAACAACAGAAGCAGCACAAAAGTTCACACTCTTTCAGAAAAATAAAAAAAAAACACAACAATATGAAGAGACAACGAGAACAACAACTCAGTTACCCCAAGCCGGAGAAAAATAAAAAAATCGCTTAAAATGGATGACTTATACACATTTTTGTATTGATTCTATGCATATTCTCTAAAGGAACTATGTGTCTATCTCGTCCACTGTTACCAGGGATGGTTCGTATGACGAATTTTTAGGTTTTCGACTGTCAAAAAAGGTGTAAATGTCGAAAACGTCATAAACCTGTATAATATGTAATAAATGTAGTAAACGTCATTTATTTGAATATTATCACCATATAAAGTTATTTTCAAGAACATATATTATTTTTACATATATCTGATAAAAAATTCTAAACTTTTTTGAGAATAAAATTTTGAAATTTGATATGGACTTGAGTAAAGCATACGTTATTTCGAAAACCTGATGGTTTTGGGTGGGTTTCCGACGTTTCTGACGTATGTATTATACGTCGGAAATGTATGTCATTTACGTCACTGTTTCTGACAGGCCATCCCTGACTGTTACAAACATATTACGTTTGTAATCCAAAAATGTGTATAAGTCATTATATGGGTGCATTAGGAAAATTATGATCCATATTCTACCCAATGATTCTCACAGGTATAAGCTGAGTTTGTTTTACAAGTCTCAATTGGTTTAAGAGTTATTAATTTAGAGATTGCTACCACTGTGCAGCATACCAAATTTGCATTGAATGACCTGTATCAAGTTTTGTCGAAATCTGATAATATATATGGGCAATATTGCCAATTTTTTAACATAGCTGAAGCGGAGGTTGACCCCTTTATAACTCGGGAATTACTTAAGTATATGAAAAAAGTGAATAGTTTTGGGTTAATTGATCTGTCGTTGCAAACTGTTCATTATATTGACCTCCAAACGACATTTCTAAAAACAGATTATGTAAACCATAATACAAATTTCAGAAATTTTTAATGGTTAATTAAACCTATTGATTTCTTTGAACTAAATTTGTTTCAGAACAATTTGATATCGTCCAAACTTTGCCCATATTATTATTTCTTCAAAACATAGTTCAAGTTCGAAGATGGAGAATATCGGCCCACTCCTTCTGGTACCTCCCACACAAGGGCTAGGCCTAAATGCGGGTTATAGTTCACGTTCAATTGAAATGTTTTGGTTATTTTATCAATATCCTCCGCTACAGTCTTTGAACCAAACCCTAAACAACAAATTAGATAACGATTTTAATATAAACAAGTGAAAAAGCATCATATAACTATTTTAATATATACATGCCAGTGAAAACATTTCTACAAACCGATTTTGGTTCTAAATATTGGTCCTAGACCCCATGTTTCTTTGGACCAAATTTGTTTCAAAAATTTCTGATTTGGTCCAAACTTTGCCCATCTTATTATTTCTTCAAAAATTAGTTCAAGTTCGATACCACTCCTTCTGGTACCATAGAAATGATTACACTGACAGATCATATAACTATTTTAATATATACAATGAAAATATAGGGAACATACCAAATATACCGATAAAATTATACAAATATACGATTAAACGATTTATGTAAGCCATTATGTACACCAAATACAAACTTCAGCAATTTTTAATGGGGATTTTTCCTAAAATCTGTAAGATCTAAAAAGTAGACTGATACCGATAACTCATGGTAGAGTATAAAATCCTCAAACTACTGTAATTTAGATTACAAAGTTATATGAGGGTATGCATAAAGGTGGACCAATATTGATTACATAGTGTAGGAAATAGTGAATATTTAGGGATATCATTGTATGAAGGGTATGCCTAATTAATGACCGGTATATGCCAATTTTGAACCCAATATTTTAATTGGTTATCTCAATTCTTTCCTTCAGAAGGTATCACTACATTGAGGAGATGCCTAAATGTCTGCCGATATATTTCATTATCGTCATGTTTAATTTTTTTTATTCGATATCTTTAGAAGGCGGAATGCTTACAACAAATGGCTAAATAGTCTTTGTGGGGTAAAAATTGACTATTTCCCGTAACGACTACCAAACCGCAACACACGGAACAAATCAGATAACTATTTTAATATAAACCAGTAAGGAGAGTAGTAAAGTCGGACGGAGCCGACAATATGATACCCTTCACCACTTTGGGTATATTCAACACATGAATCCTAACAGACGTCGCATTTTAAAAGGACCATCAAAATTAAATTGGATCCATAAACATGTCATTCTGCAATTCATTATGCTGCGCCAAATTTCGTCCAAACCGAAAAATATGAAGGGACTTTGGTATAACATTTAGCTTAAATCGGACGAAAATATATATGGGAGCAATATCTAACATTTTCATGAAACTTAACACACATCATTCTAGGCCTAATTCATTACGCTGTGCCAAATTTCGTGCAAATATATAAAGGGACTTTGGTGCACCACTTACATTAAATCGGACGAAAATATATATGGGAGCTATATCTAAATCTGAACCGATTTTTCCCAATTTCAATAGGGTTCGTCCTTGGGCCAATTAAGTGACCTGTGCCAAATTTCATCCAAATCGGATCATAAATGCGACCAGTACTTAGTTAACAAAAATACATGGACGGACGGACAGACGGACATGCATAAATCGACTCAGAAAGTGATTATTTTTGCCTGTTACAAAGATATGGACAAAGATATAATACCCTGTACCACAGTATGGTGAAGGGTATAAAAAGGGGGTTATATGAGGACTACCCCAAAAAGGGGGCGAATATTAACAATTTTTGGTAGAGAGATTTGTTACCATATATGACTACAAAATACCAAATTGCAGCAAATTCGGTTGAAAAACGCGCTCAAGAACCCAAAAATACCGAAAATTGGGGGTACCCTTTTATGGGGGCTATCCGAAAAATTGACCTATATTCATAATTTTGGTGGGGCCATGTACTACCCAATAAGAACTCAAAGTACCAAATTTCAGCGAATTCGGTTGAAAAACGAGATCAAGAACCTCAAAATTCCGAAAATTGGCGGGTACCCTTATATGGGAGCTATGCCTAAACGTGGACCGATATATCCCATCTTCGAACTTGACCTGCCTGCAGACGACTCTATGCAAAATTTTAGCGATCTATCTCAATTCGTTTAGACGCTAGAGTGATTACAACAGACGGACATGAATAAATCGTCATAGAATTTTGCGCTGATCAAGAATATATATACTTTATAGGGTCGGAAATGATTATTTCGATGCGTTACAAACGGAAAAACAAAACTAATATACCCTCCATACTATGGTGGAGGGTATAAAAAGGGGGTTATATGGGGACTATCAAAAAAAGGGGGCGAATATTAATAATTTTTGGTAGGGAGATTTGTTACCACATACGACTACAAAATACCAAATTACAGCAAATTCGGTTGAACAACGCGCTCAAGAACCCCAAAATACCGAAAATGGGGGGAACCCTTATATGGGGGCTATCAGAAGAAGTGGACCGAAGTTTATAATTTTTAGTTTAGATATTTGGCACCAAATAAAAACCCAATGCACCAAATTTAAGCAAATTCGGTTGAAAAATCCGCTCAAGAACCCCAAAATACCGATAATTGGGGGTACCCTTATATGGGGGCTATGAGTGGACCGATGTTTATAATTTTTAGTTTAGATATTTGCCACCAAATTAGAACCCAATGTAGCAAATTTCAGCGAATTCGGTTGGAAAACGCACTCAAGAACTTCAAAATTCCGAAAATTGGGTGGTACCCTTATATGGGGGCTGTCAGAAAAAGTGGACCGATGTTTATAATTTTTTGTGTATATATTTGGCACTAATTAAGAACACAATGTACCAAATTTAAGCGAATTCGGTTGAAAACGCGCTCATGATCTCCAAAATACCGAAAATTGGGGGGTTCCCTTATATGGGGGCTATCCGAAAAAATTAACCTATATTTATAATTTTTGGTATGGGCATTGTGCTACTCAATAAGAACTCAAAGTACCAAATTTCGGCGGATTCGGTTAAATCGTCATAGAATTTTACGCTGATCAAGAATATATATACTTTATAGGGTCGGAAATGATTATTTCGATGCGTTACAAACGGAAAAACTAAACTAATATACCCTCCATACTATGGTGGAGGGTATAAAAAGGGGTTATATGAGGACTACCCCAAAAAGGAGGTGCATATTAAAAATTTTTTGTATGGAAATTTGTTACCATATTCGACTACAAAATACCAAATTGCAGCAAATTCGGTTGAAAAACGCGTTCAAGAACCTCAAAATAAAGAAAATTGGGGGTACCCTTATATGGGGGCTACCAGAGAAATTGGACCAATATTTATAATTTTTGGTGGAGATATTTGGCACCCAATAAGAACCAAATGTACCAAATTTCAGTGAACTCGGTTGAAAAACGCGCTCAAGGACCCCAAAATACCGACATTTGGGGGATACCCTTATATGAGGGCTACCAGAAAAAATTGGCCTACATTTATACTTTTTAGTGGAGAGATTTGGTACCCAATAAGAACTCAAAGTACTAAATTACAGCCAATTCGGTTGAAAACTACCATCAAAACCACCAAAATAATGAAAATTATATGGGGGCTACCAGAAAAAATGGACCTATATGTATAATTTTTTGTGGAGAAATTGGGTACCCAATAGCAACTCAATATGCCAAATTTCAGCGAATTCGGTTGAAAAACGCGCTCAAGAACCCCAAAATACCGAAAATTGGGGGGTACCATTATATGGGAGCTATGCCTAAACGTGAACCGATATATCCCATCTTCGAACTTGACCTGCCTGCAGACAAAAGACGACTCTGTGCAAAATTTTGGCGATCTATCTCAACTCGTTTAGACGCTAGAGTGATTACAACAGACGGACATGCTTAGATCGTCTTAGAATTTTACGCTGATCAAGAATATATACTTTATAGGGTCGGAAATGATTATTTCGATGAGTTACAAACGGAAAAACAAAATTAATATACCCTCCATACTATGGTGGAGGGTATAAAAAAGGGGGTTATATGGGGACTACCCCAAAAAGTGGGGCGAATATTACTATTTTTTGGTAGGCATATTTGTTACCATATACGACTACAAAATACCAAATTGCAGCAAATTCGGTTGAAAAACGCGCCCAAGAACCCAAAAATACCGAAAATGGGAGGTACCCTTCTTTGGGGGATATCTGAAAAAATTGGCCAATATTTATAATTTTATGTGGAGATATTTGGTACCTATTAATAACTCGAAATACTAAATTACAGTCAATTCGGTGGAAAAATACGATCAAATCCGCCAAAATACTGAAAATTAATAGGTACCGTTATATGGGAGCTACCAGAAAAAGTGGACCTATATGTATAATTTTTTGTAGGGACATTTAATACCCAATAAGAACTCAATGTACCAAATTTCAGCGTGTTTGATTGAAAAACGCGCTCAAGAATCCCAAAATACCGAAAATTGTGAGGTACTGTTATATGGGAGCTATGCCTAAACGTGGACCGATATATCTCATCTTCGAACTTGACCTGTCTGCAGACAAAAGACAACCTATCTCAATTCCTTCAGATGATAGCGTGATTACAACAGACGGACGGACAGACGGAAGGACAGACGGACGGACGGACGGACATGGCTAGATCGTCATAGAATTTTATCCTGATCAAGAATATATATACTTTATAGGGTCGGAAATGACTATTTCGATGAGTTACAAACGGAATGACAAAATTAATATACCTTCCATACTATGGTGGAGGGTATAAAAATAAAATAAAGAACAATTGGAAAGAAAACAATCTGTATGCAGTTACAATTTAGGTTAACCTTTAGTTTTAAAATAAAATCTTATCTTTTAAACCCTCGCTTAATTCAAAAGAAACAAGTAAAAAAGCGTTAAGTAAAACATAGAGAACATACATATTACGACAATTCTTCCAATCGATTGTTTTAAACCAAATAGAAAATTCAGCAATTTCAATGGGGGTTTTCCTAAAATCTCAAAACCCTAAAATGTTGACATATATCACTAACGCATGGTACGGTAAAACATGTGTATAAAATCCTGCAAATACTACAATTTATAGGGCAATGTTATATATGAGGCATACTAAAGCGGGACCAATATTGACAACATTGTGTAGGAATTAGCAACTACTTCGTGTTTTCATTATATGAGGGGTTAGGCCAAATTAAGCGCCGATGTAGCTCAAGTTCTAAGGCAATATTTTAGTTTTGAATCCCAGTACCGCCCATCACGCTAAATATTAATACAGTTCATTCTCAAACCTTACGTTTTAGTTTCTATGTCGATATCCTCCGAGAGAAAAAATGATTACAACATATGGCTAAATCGATGAACTGTGGGGTATGAACTGAAAATTTCGTCTACCGAATATCCCCCATACTATGGTGGAATAAAGCTATATGGGATAACCCCAACACACGGAAAAAATCAGCTAACTATTTTAAAATAAAAAAGGGGGTTATAAGGGGACTACCCCTAAAAGGGGGTGAATATTAATAATTTTTGGTAAGGAGATTTGTTACCATATACGACTACAAAATATCAAATTACAGCGAATTCGGTTGAAAACTGTGCTCAAGAACCCCAAAATACCGAAAATTGGAGGGTACCCTTATATGGAGGCTACCCTCCAATTTCGGTATTGACCTATATTTATAATTTTTAGTGGAGAGATTTACTACGCAATAAGAACTCAAAACACCAAATTTCAGCGAATTCGGTTGAAAAACAGGCGCACGGACCCCAAAATACCGAAAATTGGAGGGTACCCTTATATGGGGGCTACCCGAAAAATGGACCTATATTCATAATTTTTAGTGGAGAGATTTGGTACGCAATAAGAACTCAAAGTACCAAATTTCAGCGAATTCGGTTGAAAACGGGCTCAAGAATTCCAAAATACCGAAAATTGGGGGTACCCTTATATGAGGGCTACCCGAAAAAATGGACTTATATTTATATTTATAATTTTTTTGTGGAGAGATTTGATACCCAATAAGAACTCAAAGTACCTAATTACAGTCAATTCGGTTAAAAAATACGGTCAAAACCCCCCAAAAACTGAAAATTGGGAGGTACCGTTATGTGGGGGCTACCAGAAAAAGTGGACCTATATTTATAATTTTTAGTGGAGAAATTTGGTATCCAAAAAGAACCCATTTTACCAAATTTCAGCGAATTCGATTGAAAAACGAGCTCAAGAACCCCAAAATACTGAAAATTTTGGGGTACCCTTATATGGGAGCTATGCCTAAACGTGGACCGATATAGCCCATCTTCGAACTTGACCTGCCTGCAGACAAAAGACGACTCTATGCAAAATTTTGGCGTTCTATCTCAATTCGTTTAGACGCTAGAGTGATTACAACAGACAGACGGACATGCTTAGATCGTCATAGAATTTTACGCTGATCAAGAATATATATACTTTATAGGGTCGGAAGTGATTATTTCGATGCGTTACAAACGGAAAAACAAAACTAATATACCCTCCATACTATGGTGGAGGGTATAAAAAGTCAGACGTTTGTCCTTTTTCATAAAAGGCGGCTAATTAGCGAAGTACCTGACTTAATCCTAACTCCGCACACCTTTATACTTTATTATTTTTAATAAATCTAGATCAAGTTTAACAATGTAATTTTAGTTCGTCATTTCCTCCGCACATTCTCAAATGAATAGTTTTAGTTATGTTCGTTTGATCAACAAAGCTTTATTTTTCTAGTAATGGACATATTTTGTTTTAAGCTCAGCTATGATGATACAGATTAAATATTAGTATAACATTTACCACAATCCGCATTTCGTTTTTAGATATCTCTCATATATTGCTGATACATACTGTTATTGAACTTAAAGTCATATTCTAGAATAGTAGTAGAATTGTTGAAATTCAAAAAGCCTCAAATTGATTTTTTTCTAAAACTGACAAAATGTAAAAACTAAAATGTCAATATTTTTCATTTTACACAATTTTTATTCCAACATCTGTATGAGCACGACAATGGAGAGATGGAAAACGGCAGACGTTAGCGGGATTACTGAAGTGTGGTTATTGTCGCTACTGATAATGATACGCAGTTGGACAAAATATTATGAGTCTATTAATCTTGATTTGGATCAATTTTTTAATTCTTGATCATATATGGCTGGGTATTTAATTACCTGAGTATCATATACATATTTATAAACGAATTAATTGAAGATATATGCCTTCTTAAAGTTAGGATATATTCATAGAAATGTAGTATTAGTTCATAGCTAAGAAATAATAGTTCATAGCTAAGATAAGTACGCATCAATTCGGAATTTTGGAAGTATACCTAGCCTATCTTACTTCCATTGGATGGCCTGACTTACTGCGAAAATTTCGGTAAAATCCATTAATCCATGGCATGACGTTTGGTGAAAATCTCAGTAAAATTAGTTTAGCGGTTTTTGAGTGTAGAAACGAAACATTGTTTATTTTTAGATGTAGATTATTTAATTGCAACGGTTTCCACTAATCGTACCACGCTCATTTTTGTATCGATGTTGTGTATTTACACCTACGTTATTCAGACAAATTTTGAAGACGGTATCTGTAACCGTTCTTAAGATATACGCATATTACATGTTCCGAAATTTTGAGGTATGTTTACTATTGATGCTATATCTCTGCATCCACGCGGAATTTTTGAAGTGTATCTAGCCTATGTTACTTTCAGGACATGACACGACATACTGTATAAATCTCATTAACATATGTTCAGTTTTTACGTCTATCGGTAACATACAAACAAAAAAACAAATTTGTTTCTATTATATATATATGGATATATACGCTATATCGAAATCTAAACCGATTTCAACAAAACTTGCCACACGTTTTATTATAGTAACTTCAGTACGTAGTGCAAAATTTTGTGCCGATTGATGAAGCATTTATATCTAACTTCTAGGTTATACTAACTCCAGTACGATATGCAAAATTTGCGTTAAATTTGTGTAAAATCGGAAAAATATATATGTATCAAAATCTGAACCGATTTAAATGAGTATTGCCAGTAACAAAATTATTGAGTTACATAAAATCGGAAGAAAAAATATGTAGGAGCTATATCTAAATCTGAACCGATTTTCCCGAAACCAAACACATATCATTCAAGACTTAATTCACTGCTCTATGCCAAATTTCGTGCAGTATATTCTCAAAAGGAACCATGTGTCTATCTCGTTTCCTTTTGGCTGTTACAAACATATGCACAAAGACATAATACCCTGTACCACAGTGTGGTGAAGGATATAAAAATCAGATCTTAATGTCCATTACAAGAATAACATAAACTCTTTATTTGTCTGTAAGTCCCCTTTACCGATTACAACATTTAATGACACTCTCAACCACACACATACACACTCCCACATAAATGAAATACTTACAATTTTATTGTTGTATCTTCCCCCATTCCCTGTGTGTATGTTATTATGTTTTTCTTTCTTTATTATGAACATGTACTTTTACTCTGTGCTTTGTATTGTATTTTTTTGTGTGTGATTATTATCACAGCATCACATAATGATGATCAATGGATATGTCCTGGCATCACAAATTTATTCATTGTTTTCATTGTCCGATACTTAGAGTGGGAATGGAGGTGGAGGAAATGTTTATGTTTTGTTTTACACAAAAATATATATATATATATATATATATATATGTATTTTATTATGTT
>NW_026876901.1:0-20294 GCF_032173495.1 Musca vetustissima | reverse complement strand
CTGAGACATCCACCATAAATCGGATAAATCTTTACCTCAAATTTTAATGTACTGCTAGGATACGATTTTGTCTTTGATTATGGCCTCAACATGGGATCACACATGTAACAAATCGTGGTTATGTTATGGTTATGAAACGGAAACCAATTTAAATGACCCCATAAAATTTACAATCATTCATTGGACCTCAGCCACCGTATTCACCCAGCCACCCAGACCGCGACCACCGAAGGAGACATTGAAGATATCAAAACAGCAGTAAAGTTACATTACCACCTCACAAAAAATAATTATGAAGTGGTGGTACTTCGAAGTGCATAAAATATAAATTCAAAAATGTTCAAATTTCGAACCTTTGTGAGATGGGTCCAATTTTCGGACTTTATTTTGGCTTAGTACATCTAATACGATGTACACAGTTTATACATATCGGATCCAGCAATCGCTCAATATTGGATTTACAAATGTTTAACATTTTATCCATTGTGGAAGTGGTACCAAAAGTGGCGGACCAATGGTTTGGTTGAACTCCATCGAACAACGATGTGTCCCAAATAGTAATTCATAATTAAAAATAATTATTGTACAAACAGTGTAAATAATAAATTGAACAATCCATTACCATTATCATCTACCGTGAATGCAACACTACAAAAATTCACACAGAAATTATACAGAATACTTACTTTCGTGTGAATAATGTTTGCGGCACTTTAAAATTTAAAGCAACATCATTTAAATATGACAGATAATCCTTTGACGACATCGAAAATATGGTTAATAGAATTTAATCGGATTTAAAGATACCCAACGTTCGCATTTACAGCTACTGGTTGGAAGCTGGTACAAGCGACGCTCATCACTGATAACAAAAAGACACAATAATCGTGTCAAATATAATTGGGTGAAATGGGCAATTTATTCAAATTGGTGATGGGAAACGAGGCTTTGTAAAAATACTGGGGGTTGAAATGGAATATGTCTGGCAGAGTATATGTGTGAAAATTAAAAAGAAATGCTTTCAAATGAAGAAATCTTATTACCGTATAGAGATTTAATAATTATGAAATATAATTATTCTGTCATAACCTGTCATATGCAAATATGTTGGCTTAAGGTTTGTTTTTTTTTCCAAACTGCAAAATATGTTCTACTTAAAATGTCTTCAAAACGAATACCAATGAAAGAAAAAACTTTCGACTTCGAGGGTGTTTGAAATGTGGCTCGGCTACATACCCCTTTCAACATTGTAGAATTCAAAGAACATACTCCAGATAACAATTAAAAAGGGTGTTGCTTTAAATTTCTGCAACCACACGCATACCCAATGTAACACGCACACACACACACACACTGTCACCTCAAATCGCACTTGTACCATTCAAATTACATATACATGATTTCCTTTAAACAATTGTCATTTTATGGACAAATACTGGGTGTTGCCCACCCTTTCAATGCCGAACGCCACACAAAGCAAGAAATGATTGTCACCAAGGGAGACACGTTTTTATATGGCTTTAATCCGTTTGTTTGCTGATGACATTTCTATTGCTTCCACGAAGCTGTTTAAGATGATGATGCGGATTCGTGGCATGGCTGATTTATATTCCCAAGCTGGAGGCGGAGATTGTTTACCAAAGTTATTTAAGGCTTTATTTGGGTTTTTGTGTTTATGTGGGATTTGTGGTCGAATGGTAGGGGGTTACAAATTGAAAAGTTCGCAAACAAGTTGTTGGGTTGTTTCGATTGTTAACCACCCATTTGAGATTTGTTTGTAAAGATTCGCTTGTAAACTCTAGTTATAAATTATTTTTAATTATTGAAATTAAAATGTACAGTTATCACTTCGGAACAGGAACGAGGAAAATGGAAGAGTTTTTTTTTCTAAATTATGCAGTTCAGTTTTATAAACAAATATTATTATTTATGGATTTTCGATGTAGAATAAGGAAAGGGAATTTTTATGGACCAGCGGAAGAGAGTTCTTATAGTTGACCAGATGTCCTTATAGACGACTATGAGGAAGCCTTTAGAGATGAACAGAACAGACATTATATTTAAACAAAATAGGCCGTTTAAAGACTATCCAATGAGAGTCATTATAAAGTACGCAATAGAAGTTTTTCAGGTGACTAGCAGAATTTCCTTACAGAAGGCCAAAAATGAATTTCAAAAGTCTAGATCGGGTTACTTATAGAATATCAGGAGGGAATATATATAGACGACCAAAAGTGAGTCTTATAGATGACTAATGGGTCCTTTAACACTATCAGAAGAGTATAAAACTCCAAGAATTGGGTAGAATTCTTCATTGACGACTAAAAGGAACCCCTCCTTATAGACGACCAGAACGGAGTTACAAACTACCAGATGGGGAGACTTTATACATGAATGCATAGAAATCTTTATATATGACATTTAGGAAGACCAAAGGGAAGCTTTTGCTAACGACAAGAAGGACGTTCTTAAGACACCTTTTGTAGACAAACAGCGCCAAAAGCAACACTTGGGTAACAAAAACCACCATCAATAAACCCATGAGCATGAGCAACAGGATTCAGAATGAACACCAAACCGACGGTGACAGACCCAAACTGCGTGTTGAGGATCTGGAAGGAGAATTTCGCAAAGCTTCTGGTATCAACTAGTAGCGGTGAAGAAGATACCCAGAACCAATTAGAGAATACGGTATAGATTGTATACCACCTAGCCAAGATGAGATCAGAATAGCATTTTGTCGGATAAAGAATAATAATGCAGCATGTGCCGTTGTATTACAAGCCGAACTATTCAAGACCGGTGGTCGGATGCTGATCAGGAGTATGTACCAACTGGCTAGAGGAATGAATGTCCAATAATTGGAACCTCATCATCCTGTGCTCAAAAAAAGGAGACAACACAATATGTGCCAACTATAGAGGAATTAGTCTCCTTCCCATCGCATATAAAGTGCTATCCAGTGTGCTATGTGAACGACTGAAGCCAATAGTCAATAATATTTTTGGCTTCAGACCTGCTCCCTTATCCTGGAAAAGAACCACTAAACAACCCAATCTGCTCAGAGATGTTTAAAGCCATGTCTGCGTTATACATTTGTGCAAAATAAATACGGCTATGCAGCATAACTTTAACTGGCACAATATCGAACGAGGATTCAGACAAGGTGGCAGTTTGTCATGTGACCTTTTTAACATCCTACTGGAAAAGGTCATACAATACGCAATGGTGAACAGAAATGACACTCTGTACACTAAACAACACATGTTACTCGCCTACGCCGATGATATCGATATAATGGTTCGAACATTGCGGGCAGTAACCTTTGAACGAATTGAGAAGGAGTCTGCCAAAGTGGGACTGACAATAATGGCGGGAAGACCAAACTGATGATATCAACGCGCAAGACGCCCAGTAGACTCGGACCAATTGTATATACCTCTGTACCGCCATTAACAAAACTAATAACATCAGCTTTGAAATCCGGAAAAGAATAGTGTTGGCCAACAGATGCTGCTGTGGTCTGAGTAAGCAGTTCAAAAATAGGCCAACTCTCGCCAGACCAAACTCATACTCTACAAGACGCTGATACTACCCGCGCTTTTGTATAGATCTGAGGCATGGGTACTTGCACAAGCAGATGAGGCAGCTCTTGGAGTGTTTGAGAGAAAAATTCTCCGGAAGATCTATGGGCCGATCTGCGAATCGAATGAACCATGAGCTGTACCATCTATTCTCTGACATCGACATAGCCCGACGTATTGAGCTGCAGCGACTACGTTCGCTAGGTCATGTTGTGAGAATGGATGAGGATGCCCCAACTCAAAAGGCATGTAAAAGCGAAACAACTGATGGTTCACGCAGAATGGGAAGGCCACGAAATCGATGGAAAGATCAAGTGGAATACAAAATTTCGGAAAATAGTCTTTCAAATTGAAGAGCTGTGCACAAAACCAACGTGCCTGGAAATCTTTTTTTAGTTCGGCTTTTGGAACAAATATTCTTCACAAGTAAGTATCATAATCTCCGCAGAACTCTTATGACATCAGTCCCGCCTGAGAAAATAAAATAATGAAATGAAAATGAAAACCCCAGTAAAATTTTTATTTTTATCATGATTCATTAGACAGACGGACATGGCTTAATGACCGAGGTCTCCGAGGAATATACCATGGCGTTGCACACGGAATGGCAAAGTTAATTTAACTTTCTTATAATAAATTGTTATTTATCATTAAATCATGTGACAGAAAGCCACCCCTATTTAGTAGGAGTATTCGAAAATTATAATACGGAGGACTGAGCGAGACTATGCCCCTACAAATGATATGTTTCCAAACGGAAAATATCGCATTGAATATGAGTTAAACATGGACATAGATTGAAAACAATAGCTAAAATCCGTCGGGCCTGAAATCCACATTGAAATTTTTCTGAAGGGACATTTTTTAGTTTATGAAATATACGAAAATATAGCTACCTAAACTATGAAATACTGCTACGACCTTTAAAATACCTAAACATGGGACGAATTCTTTATACCGAGGCTTTATGACTTCTTATCCAGATATCCTTAAAGTTTTTATTCCAATACCTTTATTTCTACATAGTATAAAGCAAAACCACACAAATAAACACCCTTCCCCCATTTTCTGCTGTTGAAGTGTTTTGCGTGTGAATTGTAATTATCGAAAAAATCATTGAATATCAAAACAAATAAATCATCCATCATTTCTACATACACATAAACACTTGTGCCATTATTTTCCGGGTGGGTGTTTTCGAATGGCCCTCAACGGATTCCACACCCATTCGCATTCAGTCATTCACCCATTGAAGCTGCTTCATATGTTATTAAATCGTCCGTTTTATTATTATTAAGAAGGCAAAAGAGAAAAAAAAAAAACAGATGAAGCCCAAAACATCAACAACAACATCAACACCTCCCATATTCATTCTTATAATCGCTTTGGTTTTCATATTCCCTTCACTTCCATTCAAATGGGATTTCGATTTCCCATTCATTAAAAGCGATTTGCAATTTATTTCGCTTTTTGTTTCTGCTTTGGCATGAGTATTCTCCACAATAGAGTGTGAGGAAGGTTTTCGCACTCCATAATTGGCTTTCTTGCATTGTCTCTGTCAAAAGCCAGCCAACAAATATCGGTATCCCACTGAAATGTTTTTTCGGCAAATGTCACTGTTTTTTTTTTCTCTTCTGCCTCATCCTGACAAGATGTGTGTTTGGCTTTAGTGTTTCCTCTTGGCTTGATTTTGCAAAGAATATCGCCTGCCTTGCAGGTTAGGTATGGTGAGTTGGTGCTGTGCTGCTGAAAGGATAACTGAGAATCCTTGTTGTTTTGTACTGTCAGGGGGAGTTGTGCTGTGAGGATGATGTTTAACCATAACCATAATTAAATGGTTTCAAATAGATTCTCGTAGATGTTCTCTATTGTTGTTGGTGGGTGTTATTGTCATCAGTACTGTGGTTGACAAACGCACTTATCAATTAGTGAAATTAGTTGAAAGGTGTGTTCATCTGGTGTGGTGTAGAATTATTATGCCACAAAGTACATACATATGTAATTGAAGTGTTTTAAGATTTAATTTTTTATATTTGAAATGCACTGCACCATAAATAAAATTTAAATATTTAGTTTCAAAGTTAATTTTCGGGATGTGCGTTCGCGTTTCTAAATAATTCTATCATCAGCACATATAGACATTCAAAACCACAAAATTGGTCAGTACTATTACATGGAGGATATTATGGAACATAGACCTTATGTTATCTTCTGAGGACCCGATAATCCAACCTCCACTGTGGTTTCAGAATACCTACAATAAGATGTGACCTGTATATGGGTTTATGTCAACATTTTTAACTTTATTTTTCAATCAGGAAGATATTCTAACCTAAATACCAGAATGCTATGGGTTTGCATAAGCGTCCAGTACCCCAAAATATATAAATTGGGGGCCAAGTGAAAATGTGAACCTAAAATAAAAAATTCTGCCAATATATTTTTTACCACCTGTGAACCCAAATTATCAATTTACAGTCCATTCTTTTGGAAAATACTGTTGAAATCTTGAAAATGGGACTTTTACTTTAAATAGAGTTTGTTCCAAAGTATGGACTGGAATAACAAATTTCAAAATATGCTCTCTATTATCTTTTAACTAGTTCCAACTGTTCCAAATTGTCTACTACATAAATGATTTGTGTCCGTAATGTGCAGATTTCTTACTCTCAACCCAAATTGTTTCCTCTTCTATATTCTACTGAGCAACAACGATTCAAACACATTAAAGACAATCCCACGGCAGCGGGTTCTACGATATCGGATTGACCCAATTCTACCCAGCAGCTGGCATCCCAGTTATATGTTTGTATTATTTTTCTGTTATGGGAGAAACATATCCCGGAATGCTTGCTCCGGATTCTTTTGGTCCGTGTCGGGATCGAACAATAAACCCTTACCATGGTTTTGTTCTGCTTACGAGAACATCATGGCTTTCCTTAACCACAGGAAAGCCAACAGAAAAGGATCCAAACAAGACAAGATTCAACAATCGGCGCTTCAGAGCACTTTCCATTCCTTCAGATGCACGGGTAGCCGAAAGGAAATTCCGGGACATCATTACAACTGCAGTCGCTAGATGTATACCTGTTGGTCGAATATCCAAGATGAAACCTAATTTCCCAGCAACAGCAGTTGATCTAGCAAATGAGCGTTATGAGCGCCGTCGATCTAACCAAGCAGTCAACAGATTAGTCTCAGAACATAAGCGTAATATATGGTTGTAGCAACTGAAGAATTGCAATATCGGTACCGGTGTAAGTGAGCAACGGTTAAGTCGCTCTCGAATCCTGGCAAGAAGAAAGAAACTGTAACTGATCTGAAGAGATGCGCCAGTTATTTTAACCGACAGTTTTTAGAGAATCGCAGTAGCGAGGGGGCGAAGCGAAGAGTACTACGTCGTACGGGGTACAACCATAGTTTAAAATAAGTGATGTTGCATGTAACGTTAAATCATCAAAGTGTTGAACCTTGACGGAATATCCATGTATATGATGAAACAGCTGGACTAGCCAGGAGTTGAGTACATGACCAAAGTCCTGAATTTGTCGATAGTCACCGACGTCGTTCCCGAAGGCTGGACAATGTGC
Organism: Musca vetustissima; assembly: GCF_032173495.1. NCBI lineage: Eukaryota > Metazoa > Arthropoda > Insecta > Diptera > Muscidae > Musca > Musca vetustissima. The sequence continues at coordinate 13,120 of NW_026876901.1, read as the reverse complement.
AGGGTGGTCCCCGCTGCTAAAGCCAGGCAAGGACACCAGCAAAGGTGAATCTTATAGGGCAATTTCACTATTGTCGCCAGCAGCGAAGGCTCTTGAGGCATTACCTCCCCAGCATTAGGGAAAACTATCCAATTACTAATCATCAACATGGATTCCGTAAGCAACTCAGCAAAAATCAACGGCGTTGCACAACATTTCCACACATATATGTCGAGGACTTAACCAGACCTGCCGTCCCATAGAATAGTGTTGGTAGCTTTTGACCTATCAAGAGCCTTTGATACGATCATATCACACTGTTTGAGGACATGGAGAACACTTCCCTCCGGCCAAGTTTGAAACGTTGGATAATCAACCATATGTGTGGAGGCCAGTCGTACTTGGAGTTCCGGAATAAAAAGTCCAAACCACGTAGAATGAAGCAGGGAGTTCGCCAGAGTGAAGTGATATCTACGGAACGGTTCAACATCTACCTTTCCGGAATTCCACGCCCTACAGACGGCATCGGGATTGTACGATCATTACGTCGGGTCCTATAGTTGAGGAAATATGTTGAACGCCTATTTCACCGAGTTAACAGCCTTTTTCCGCCACGAAACCGTCGGCACATTGTCCACCACTTGGACAGGGGAGATGAGAATGCCATTAAATGTGCCCATCGAGAGGCACACAATTCCGACCACCAACTACCCCAAAATACTCGGGGTCATATTTGACATCATGTTCAAATCTCCAGGTATCTGCGATGAGTTGAAAAGTAGTAGTCCTCAAGTCGCATGCCGGCAGCACTTGGTGTTCATATAAGGATACCTTGTTGACCTCTTACAAAGCGACAAGTCAGTCTGTGGCTAGCTATGCGGTACCAGTGTGGTCTTCGAATGCTAGTGTTACGCAATGCAGAAGTAATCAAACCTGTCAGAACGCCGCACTGAGAACTGCAACAAGGTGCCTCTTCAAAAAAATAAACACCAGAGTACCATCTTCATGAGGAGACGAATAACCTTCCCTTAAGTCACCATAGGAATATGCCTTTATGCAATTATCTTAACCATCATATGGTCGATGAAATTCCCCCACTCAAGCGTGTCCGGAAGGATCTGCATGATCCAGCGTTATAAAACGGAGCCTCAAGAACAACTTGCCTATCGAGCAGTTCTGAATAGCATTCATACTGATGCAGTTGCCACAGCGCTGTACAAATACAGAGTGAATTCCGTCCTCGAAGCTCACCCCACCCATTGCAGCTGAAGAACGTCAGCTGCCCAGACAAACCAAAGTAGTTTTAACCCAATTACGTTTTCTGTAACGGACCCTCATACCACTCCTCATTTATTCAATTGCCCTGCCAAATCTATCCGACTTACACATGAAGATGTGTGGTTGCAACCAGTGGAAGTAGCTGAATTTCTTAAATTGGAGACAGACCCATATTGAATCGAACAAGAAGAACAATATTCATATAAACTGCTACAAGAACAACGTTTTTGTACTCTTCATACACTTACTGTATACATTTCCGAATCCGCTTCCTTATCTAGACTCTAAACACCACCAGCGAACCCAATTTAAAAGTTTTGGATCTTACCTTTTTTCTCGTTCAGCCAATTACAATTGTACCAACTTTAATACTTGTCATACCTTTAAAGTTTGAATTTCATTATCGCAACCCAACTCACCAACAGCGATCCTCAACCTCAATATCAAAACCCAACACACAAACAGTGATTCTCAATCATTTTTTAATGGTGTAGCAATGTGGGTTTGGTATCCTTAATTTTGTACCATTTAGTACATTCGCATTTTTCTTACAAACAGCCCAAAATTCTTTCTCACTTGTCATCCCCTTTACGAATTTCAAAATCTTTGTCCTTTTCCCTTATCAGTCAGTAAACTTCTGTTGACTTTATTATAGATATTTTTATTACGTACATTAGTCGATTATCATAAATTTCAATTTCCCCTCAATCTATAATTCTCACCCTGAGACTATTTATTATGACAAAAAGCTACTCCACTTATTATTAACTCATTTCCGATATTAGACAGAAGCTAAAAGGATATTAAGGACATACTGTTGACTTTCCTTTTTTTCCTAAACAAACCAATAGACAATTTCCTTGGCGGTAAATAAACGGATATTAAGGATAAGTCAATAAATCATAAGATGACAACAACACAACAGAAAAACGATGACAAATAACCGGAAAACACGTTTAAATAAACAAAACGAGTGTCAAGAAAAACCAACATTCGTAAAGCAAACAGATAATAACTTTGTAATAACACTTCGTACGTCTGGATGGTTATTGGCCATGGCTAACAAAGGCAAAGGAACGCTGTGGCAGTTAATAATAATTTTCCTATCCTCTGCCGAAAGTCGTCCAAACAAGGGAGAAGGCCAATTAAGGCGTGTGACTTTGGAAACGCCGTTGTCGTACGTCGCCAACCTTGGCTTTGTAACAAAAATTATAATTGTATAGCTGACAAAAACGGAAGTTCCCAAAGCAAAAAAACAGAACAGAATCAAATCGAAGGGAAAAGGAGAAAAAAAACTGTTTGTCAACGTGGGTCGCACCAGCTAAACGGTTACAAAGTAATTGGAATGTCGTTTTTCTGGTCTTTATGTATCAAAAAACAACGGAAGGTGGGATGAAACGGTTGGTTTGGGTGGTGTGGTGTGGTCGGACACACGACAAACAATGTCATAAAATAATAGGCTTAACCACGAAAAGGGGGTTGTATCTCCCTTTTGCCAACGCCACACCAACCATCCATCAGCCGGCACAGGCGCACGCACCAGCATTTAGTTTAAGTGTTATTTAATGTAAACATACATACGCGTATGGCAGAACGTGTACACCAACAACAACAAGTCCATCCCAACAAGTTGTTAAATTGTAACAAATTTCCGACGATGGTTAGATGTCATAATTTGTACCCTCTAGCCACGACTGCCAACACCAGCATTTAACTTGTTCATGCCTTTTTTCAATTCTTCTTCTACAAGTTAACAACTATTATTAGCCTTATTGGCGAGAGAGTTTGTTTGTGTGTTATTAGGAGGATTTTCAATCCTTCCCATCATAATTGGCCAAATCATATAGTATGCAAGCTCGAAAACCGGAAGTCAATGTGGGGTTGTTGTAAATGTGACAGGAAATATGATTTTTTATTAGCATGTTTAAAAAAACCGGCGATAACAAGCATATGCTTGTTGTCCTGAATTTAAAAGGATGTGGGAAATAGCGTGGGAACTAAATTCTTTATAAATAATTGGTTTATAGTTAAATTCGATAACATTTGAGAACTGAATATCTTCTAGCCGTTAAATCTACTAGAAATCAAATGTTTACAATAAAAAGTATAATAATAGGGGAACGGAATCGATTTAAAGCAGGATCGTAGAAGCAATAGGTACTTAACCTACATTTTAGTATATTCATCGTCATATAACTAATATCTGAGTTGATCCATACATGTGTCTATTATATTTTTTAAACAAAGTTATTCTAGCGGTCACAATAATGACCCGAACTTTACGAAATTGTATATGACGAAGGGGCTCTGGCCAAAAAAAAAACATGACTGAATTATTTAGTATTTTCATTATCACACTTGATCGAGCAAATACAGCTAAATATTGCCCAGTCTCGGAATATATAGCCGAAAAAAGTTCATTTAAGGGGACCCCCCCCATTCTCGGGGTCAAAAATATTTTTGACTTAATTCGATTCTACACTAAATCAAGAATGTCCCTACAAAATTTCAAGTGAAAATCTCAAAAACTCTTGAAAATATAGCCGATTTATTGTGTCAGCATCAAGTGACGGCTCTTTAGCCGGCTTCTCAAACTTTAAACGCGTTTTTCTCTTTTGCGAATGGCGGGCACGATAACTCAAAAACTAATAATCCAATCGATTCAAAATTTTTACACGTTTCTCTGTGAGTGTATAGCTATCGTATGAACTAGGATAAAGCCAATCGGTGAAGATCTTCCATATTTTTTAACTTGGTTTTTGTTCAAAAATCGGTGATTTTCCAAAAATATTTATTCAAAGGTCCGCCATTTTGTTAATTTTAGAGCGAAGTCAATAATCCTAGTTCATAGGAGAGCCAGACATGTACTCTTTCTAACACCGTTGGAATTTTAGAATTCCGATGTTCCAGTGGGGAGTTATCATGCCCGCCATCAAAAATAAGGACTTTTCTTTAATTACAAAAAACAACAACAAAACAATAACAAATTTTTTTTTGTAAATTATTTTTCTTCTCTTTTAAATGTTCAAATATATATGTGCAAAGTGACAAACCTCAACAATCATTGGTATTGATTTACCAGCCCATTGAAAATCTTAAAAAATTAAAATCGAGAATGGGTGGGGTTCCCTTAATATAGGGCTCTGAAATTTTGCAATGTTATTGATATAACTCCTAGGCTGTTTGGAATTGTAAATGGGGTATAGGCCCATACAACGGAACTTCCTAATTTTTTCTATTTTGAGCTATTCACCATTGCCATCATAAAAAGTTTCCGCCCATCTTTCGGCATTTTAGGTGTTTTACCCGAATTTTCTAACAGAAAATGGTCCGAATGTTTTCTCATAGTTCGCATTTTTATACCCTTAACCCTAGAATTTAGGGTATATTGTGTTTGTTTTTCAGTTTGTAACTCATCGAAAAAATCATTTCCAACCCTATGTTTTATCCGCGTTAAATTCTATAACGATTTACACATTTGCGTCTGTCAGTTGTAATCTCTCTAGCCTCTAAACGAATGGAGATAGATCGCCAAAATTATCTGCAGGCAGGTCAACTTCAAAGATGGGCTATATCGAACATACTTACTTGATTAGCTGGCTTGTGGCTGAACGACTGTTCCACAGAAAAAAGGCACGTAGTCACTGCTGCTCGATACGTCTGTCTATGTCTATGTCAATGTCAGATAATAGATGGTATACAGTCGACTCCGCTTTACTGAAACGGAAAAAAATCTGGCTGTTTGTTTCAGTTATCCGATGTTTTCGCTTAAGCGGAGTTCGGTTAACTGAAAATAATTTCAGGTATCCGAACTTCGGCCCATGTCTTTGAAAAGGTTTCATACTAGCCGTTTTAAGTCTTTTTAATAGCTGGTTTGCCTATAATGTGGGGTTGTGAATAAGTAACATATTTCTTTGCAATATCTGTTCATTGTAGATTCACATTTTTACATTGTTCTTTTTTCAAATTTGATTATCATCTTGAAGGCTTTAAATAATAACTAAGGGTAGTAAAAAGTTGACGACCTCCTCAAATTTTTGTTAATTATATGGGACCTCGTTTTAACATTTCCCCTATGAATGGTACATTTTGAATCATATCTTGGTACATCTGGGTTAAAAAGTTTGGCAGCACGAATTTAACGTTCTTCGACGTCAAATTTATATATACTTGACACATACGTTCCATACGTCGGAAAAATCTTTAATTTGCAGAAAAATACCTGTTATGGTGGGCTTTGAAGATGTGATTCCTCAATGCAAAATATTCTGTCATTATATTTCATTCTCATGATTTTCAGTAATACGGGGTGAGTAATACATTGCAATATTTGACTCCAAAAGCTATTTCAGTTATCCTATATTTTCAGTCATGCGAAGTTTCATTTATGCGGAGTAAATTGTGAGCGATTAACCTAAAATGTAATGGCGCAGGAAATCAATTTCATGTATCGGATATTTTTCAGTTAAAAGACTTACAGTAAAGCGGAGTCGACGACGATATTCACCGTCGACGCAGATAGACCCATAGATCTTGCGGAACATTTTTCTCTCAAACACTCCAAGTGCTGCTTCATCTGCTTGCACAAGTACCCATGCTTCAGATCCATACGATATTAACCGTCGACGCAGATCGACCCATAGATCTTGCGGAGAATTTTTCTCTCAAACACCCCATGTGATGCCTCATCTACTTTAGATCTATACGGTATTAACCGTCGACGCAGATCGACCCATAGATCTTGCGGAGAATTTTTCTCTCAAATTGTACGTTTACATTGTACCGGTTTTCCGGTACCGGTATAAATTGTCAATTCCATTGTATGCATGTCAAATAAATCCTCATAATATAGGTTAACCCGGTAAAAACTTCTAATGTAAATGACGTTAAACACCCCAAGTGCTGCCTCATCTACTTGCACAACCAATGCTTCAGATCCATACAACAGCACGGGTAATATGAGCGCCTTGTAGAGTGTAAATCTGCTCGCAAAGTTCGACCCATTATATCGATTTCATCGGCATATGCGAGTAACATGTGTTTTTTGTCATTTCTGTCCACCTTTGCCTCTCGTATGACCTTTTCCAGCAGGATGTTAATGTGTTATATCGGTTCACGTTTAGGCATAGCTCCCATATAAATTTATTTCGGTATTTTAGGGTTTTAGCGCAATCTCTCCACTAAAATCTATAAATATATCAATTTTACAATCTAAATGTCTGTAATTATGAGTTTCGGCTTTAAATATAATTTATCGACAAACAATTAATTCAATGCAATCAATTAGGACTACTTTTTGGTTATACTATATATGTATTTTGATTTATCTGGCATAGAGAATGCCCTCCAAGGTTTTAAAAAAAAATTGAAATGTTTAATTTACTAAAATCAAATATTTAAATACCGTTCCTATTCCAGTGAATTTGAGACTCTTCTCATTCTATAACACCATGGTAATTAAACAAACCTTCTTCTTCTTCTTTTTTTTTTTTGAACAGCCATTAGTTTCAAATTTTATTACAAAGTGCTCAATTCGCTGCTGCTTAAATTCCAATTTCATTTGACAGTGAATTATGTTCGTGGCTGACTTTACCGGTCTTCTTATCGCTTCGAAAGCGATCAGCAATTTTATATGCGCATTTTTGTAAAAGTAACTATTTCGGCTTAAAAAACTTTTATGTCTGTGTCCAGAAGTTGGTGGCGTCCCACTTTTCCATTTTCAAATTTAAAAAAGACTCAAGAATGAGGATTGTTTGAAATTTGTTAACTTTACGTGTTCCAAAGCAATTATTCACAAGTGAAATTGTTGCTGTTTTTTGTTATTGTTGTTCCACTTGTCTGCGATTAGCATATTCGAGTGATTTTTCCACCTTTCGCAGTGTTGGCTGTCTACAGTTGCAAGTCGGTTTTTAACAAATTAATCAAACTGAACAACTTGGCATAGAAATGCTCGGCAATAAAAAGTGAAACATTATAAATTTTAACTTTAGTTATTGTTGAAATATGTAGTGGCTTTGTCTTTTTCGTTTTCGTAGCAGACATACGATACGATTTTATCTCTAAGTTAAAGGGTCAATTTATTATCGTGCATTGTCTGAAAGGGGTGTTTTAGCACATTAACCACCCATTTGTAAATTTACATTTTCATTAGTGTAGTGAATAGTTTAAGAATTCGTATATGTAAATATGGAAAGACGTGAATTATGCAGTTTGTATAATTGTATTGAATTTAGAATCGCTTTGTTCTCATAACAGTAATTTGCATTCCAGCTTTATTCCTTCACACAAAATCAATTGTAGGCATTTTCGATATGAAGCTCTCACCGTACATCACTAGTTTCGATACATAGGTATCGAATATCGAAATAAACAATTATCACAAAGTTTGAAATTTCTAGCTTATTTAGATGTACGGATTTTTGTATTTTTACAGATGTTTTTGTAATATTTCCATTCCATTTCGTAAGTATTTCGTGTATAAAACTTTTCAAATTTTAAGACAATATTATTAAAAAGTGGTTAATTACGATGTGTATTATTATAGAAATATTTAAAAATATAATCTGTTTACAAGACTGATAGAAAAAAATGAAAAAAAATATAAAAAGTACATTCGGGGTAGATTCGGCATTTTAAAGTGGGGCACATTCGGCAATATACAGATAGAGCAATATTATTTCCTTAAAATGTTTTTGAGTTTGTCTTTAAAACTATTCCTTTATTATGGCTCGAAATTACATATATACTACTAAACGAGCTTGTATTGACGAAAATGCGATAGAAAAAAACTATTTCTTATGGTGTGTGCAACCTTGAGATTTCAACGTCCGCCACTAGAAAATATAGCCCTAAAATTCAAACATTGTGTCGCGTATTAAAACCAAATAGAGCCTTTAGAGGATCTGAATTTCAACCAGACTGATAGCGATAATAATTACCAGGCTATGACTATGGTGCCGAATGTGTCCCATCAAATGCCGAAGCTACCCCGGGTTGAGGCACATTAAGTGTCAGAGTACAATAATCAGCCATAAAGTTATTATATATGTTGAATAAGTACTGAGATATAGAGCTGTAAACAAAAAGTGCCGAAGGTGCCCCAGTCTCCCCTACCAAATTTAGTACCATTTACTTCACATAAGTATGAATTTTAAAAAATACCCCACATATCTCAGATCTACATTCCAATAGTAATCATTAGTCCAAATTGTAGGTTACCAGCTTTCTTCGTTATCCAAATTGTTCGCGCATTACCCATTCACCTAAATCCAAATTGTACAAAATTTTGTGTAATTTAGTAATTTTCATACTCATAAGTAAGAATTTCTAAAACTACATCAATCCTAAACTCTAACAGTAATCTTAATTCCACCAAGGTCCAGATTATACCAAATTTAGTACTTTTCGTACTCATAAGTACGAATTTTCGAAACTGCGTCAATGCTTTCCAATAGTATTCATAAGTCCAAATTTAAGAATTTTACCTCTATCTGTTCACCAAGATTCAAATTGTGCCAGATTTGATATCGTAATGTACTTTTTCACCCTTCATTCCATTTCTACCCGTTCACTAAAGTCTAAAATGTACCAAATTTAGTACTTCTCGTACCCATAAGTACGAATTTCCAAAACTACCTCAGTCATGCATTCTAAAAATTATCTTAAGTCCACATTTGAGTATTTAAGCTCTCTCCTTTCACCAACATCCAAATTATACTACATTCAGTAGCATTTGTTACTTTTCGTAGACGTAAATACGATTTTCCAAAACTTCCTAAATTCTACACTCTAATAATAATTTTAATCATTAATCCCAGCCATATCGGTTCACCCAAATCCAAATTGTAACATATTTAGTATCATTTAGTACTTTTCGCACTTATAAGTTTGAATTTCCAACACAACCTCAGTCCTGTACTCTAACCATGGTATAATAATAAAAGGTAACAGCAAGTGTTGTTGTACAAAAAACGATACAACAACCACATGGAAATTTGTTGTTTTAAGTTCTACTAGTGTCAACTCATTTGACAGAAAAATGTAAACAAACAAATTATCATCAAATTATTTTTATTTTGAAAATGAAATATTTTCGAATCCTCAAAATAAAAATTGAAAAACATCAATGAAAATCTATCAAATTTATATTTCTATCGCTTCCACATCTTTTCTATAATTGAGCCATTGCCATATATATGTGTAACACATATGAAAATGCTGGGAGTAGCGAGCTATTCCTTGAAGAAAGATTTGCTTCCTCAAACTTTCCCAGCAGCCAGATTGAGTAAATTGAATACGGGAGCACATTTAATAAAGAACAATTTCAAATTGTATGCGTTCCCAATTTTCCTGTTGGGTGCTTTTTAAAAACATAATTTGTCAAATTCATGTGGACACTAGTATTACGTTGGAATCAAATCAGCTGGGATTTGCTGTTACCTTTAATAATTGTACCATGTACTCTAACAGTAATTTTAATTCCAAAATTATGGGGTCTAGCTCTATCCGTTCACATATAATGAAGTTGTACCAAATATAGTACCATTTAATACACATCAATACTATATTTCTATATCTCAATTCTTCACTCCAACAGCAACGATTATTCCAAATTTTAGGTTTCCAGCTCTCTCCCTTCACCAAAATCCAAATTACACCAAACCTACACAAAAATACGAACTTAGAAAGCTTAATCATTAATTCCCAATTTCAAAACTCCTGCTCTATATGTTCACCTAATGCCATATACAGACGGGCGTCGTTCGCTCTTTCATTCGTTCCCCATACAAAATTGTCTGAGCGAACACCGACTTTGGTACGTTGTTCAATTCGAATCACTCTCTAAATAACCGAGAAATTTGTCCCATCCCTAACAATTGAGAGTATTTATCGAAAATAAATTAATTTTGACAGCATGAAAATATTTATAGAATTTTCAAACTTTTTCAGTAAAATGGAAAATTATGAATGAAAACTAAAAAATTTTACAGTTTTTATACCCTTTACCACACTGTGGTACAGGGTATTATGTCTTTGTGCATATGTTTGGAACTGGCAAAATTGAACGAGATAGACACATGGTTCCTTTTGCGAATATGCATAGAATCATTTTCTGAGTCGATTTATGCATGTCTGTCCGTCTGTCCGTCCGATGTCTGTAGATGTTAAATTGTAAACAATGTACAGGTCGCATTTATGATCCGATTTGGATGAAATTTGGCACAGCTCACTTCTTTGGTCTCACAAACCAGAAACGCGAAATAGAAAAATCTCTCAATTTGATGAAAAAAATAATCTTAAGAAGAGTCCGAGATGAACCGAAATCATTTGCTACGGAATTGAAACAAAAATTTAACCTTGAGTTCATGAATGTACAATCAGAAGACTCTTGCTGCATCACAATTTGTATGCTAGATCTCCCAGAAAAGAAGCTCTACTTAAAAAAATACATACCTTCAAAAAATTTGCAAAAGAGCACCTAGATTGGCCTCTGTTTAAGTGGCGTAACATTTTATGGTCTGACGAGACCAAGGTGGTTTATAATTTAATTTAAAGAGAGCAAAGCAACTAATAAATAATTGAAAAAAACAAATTTTAAATTCTTTTGTTTATAAATCAAGAGCACCAAAATTGTTCAATATAATAACTGCTATTATAATACCCGCTACTGTATATACTTTCGTCCGATTTAATAGAAATGGTGCACCAAAATTCTTATACATCTTTCGTTCAATTTCATGTCAATGTTCCTTCGAAAAGATGGAGTCTGTTAGGAGACTATGTGGAATATACCCAAAGAGGTGAAGGGTATCATATAGTCGGCCCTGTCCGACTTTACTACTTTCCTTACGGGTTATATATGCATCAAGATGTAAATTTTGTTTTCTACACAATACCATATGCATTTCTTTTCCCTTGGTTCTAATTAGCGTACAAAACAAGAAACAAACGTGGGGAAACTCAAACAAAAAATTCTCCAAATTTTTATATGTGATAGAATGTGACATTTGAATTGAAAAATATAAAAATGTAATAAACCACAAAATTTTCAGAAAAAATGAAAACATGAATGAAAAGAAAATAGCTATGGGTTCTTACTATATTTAGGAGAAAGATACAATTTTTTTATCCCCTTCACCACACTGTGGTACAGGGTATTATGTCTTTGTGCATATGATAGACCCATGGTTCCTTTTGAGAATATGCATGGAATCACTTTCTGAGTCGATTTATGCATGTCTGTCTGTCCGTCCGTCCATGTATTTTTGTTAACAAAGCACAGGTCGCATTTATGATCCGATTTGGATGAAATTTGGCACAGATCACTTAATCGGCCCATGGACGAACAATAGTGTACCAAAGTCTCTATATATCTTTCGATTTACACGAAATTTGGCATAGCGTAATGAATTAGGTCTAGAATGATGTGTGTTAAGTTTCCTGAAAATCGGTTCAGATTTAGATATATCTCCCATATATATCTTCGTCCGATTTAAGGTAAATGGTGTACCAAAGTCCCTATATATCTTTTGATTTGCCCGAAATTTGGCATAGAGAATGGATTAAGTCTAGAATGATGTGTGTTAAGTTTTCTGAAAATCGGTTCAGATTTAGATATAGCTCACATATATATTTTCGTCCGATTTAAGGTAAATGGTGTACCAAAGTCCCTATATATCTTTTGATTTGCCCGAAATTTGGCATATGTAAATGAATTAGGTCTAGAATGATGTTTCCTGAAAATCGGTTCAGATTTAGATATAGCTCCCATATATATTTTCGTCCGATTTAAAGTAAATAGTGTACCAAAGTCCCTATATATCCTTCGATTTGCACGAAATTTGGCATAGCGTAATGAATTAGGTCTAGAATGATGTGTGTTAAGTTTCCTGAAAATTGGTTCAGATTTAGATATAGCCCCATATATATATATATATATATATATATATATATATTCGTCCGATTTAAGGTAAATGGTGTACCAAAGTCCCTATATATCTTTGAACGAAATTTGGTATAGCCTACTGAATTAGGTCTAAAATGATGTGTGTTAAGTTTCTTGAAAATCGGTTCAGATTTACATATAGCTCCCATATATAGTTTCGTCCGATTTAATGTAAATGGTGTACCAAAGTCCCTATACATATTTCCATTTGCACAAAATTTGGCATAGTGTACTGAAATGAGTCTGGAGTGATGCGTGTAAAGTTTCCTGAAAATCGGTTTAGATTTGTATATAGCGCCTATATATTTTTCCTTCCGATTTTATGTAAATTGTGCACTAAAGACCCAAAGTTTGTCCGATTGCCATACAATTTTGTACAATAAACTGTAGTTAATATTAGTTAATCTCTGCCATTCTCATTGAAATCGGTTCAGATTTTTATATAGCTTCTACATATATATTTTCGTCCGATTTTACATAAAATTGACACAAATTTTGCACAACGTACTAAAGTTTTGAAATGTGGAAAGTTTTGAAATCGGTTCAGATTTGGATAGAGCTTCTATATATATTTTCTCCCGAGTTTTGGTAATTTTGTAAGAAGCAACCCTATATCTGAACAAATGAAAAATTTAGTATAGGTTGCAGAATTCGACGTCTGTTATCATTTATCTGTTGAATATACCCAAAGTGGTGAAGGGTATCATATAGTGTGCCCACCCGACTTTACTACATTCCTTACTGGTTTCTATCTAAATTCATAGGGAATACACACAAATATGTTGAGATTTCGGTGTTAAAGGAGAAACAACAAATTTGAAAAAGAAAATTCTGATGACATGAATTAAGAATAGTGTTGTATGAACGGGTTAATTCATATACGTAATTCTGAGAGCGAACTACGTTGTTCGAATGTTC
>NW_026876900.1:0-20866 GCF_032173495.1 Musca vetustissima | reverse complement strand
TCTTGGGTAATCTGTATTTGGTAGCTGAAGGTTGCCACATATATATGGGAGCTATATCTAAATCTGAACCGATTTTCACGAAACATAACACACATCATTCTAGACCTAATTCATTACGCTGTGCCAAATTTCGAGCAAATCGAAAGATATATGGGACTTTGGTGCACCATTTACCTTAAATCGGGCGAAACTATATATGGGAGGTATATCTAAATCTGAACCCATTTTCACGAAACTTCACATACGTCATTCTAGACCTAATTCAGTACACTATGCCAAATTTCGTGCGAATCGATTGATTTTCAGAGACTTTGGTGCACCATTTACCTTAAATCGGACGAATATATATATATATATATATATGGGAGCTATATCTAAATCTAAACCGATTTTCAGGAAACTTAACACACATCATTCTAGACCTAATTCAGTACGCTGTGCTAAATTTCGTGCAAATCGAAAGATATATAAGGACTTTGGTACACCGTTTACATAAAATCGGACGAAAATATATATGGGAGCTATATCTAAATCTGAACCGATTTTCACGAAACTTAGCACACATCATTCTAGACCTAATCCATTACGCTGTGCCAAATTTCGTGCAAATCGAAGGATATATAGGGACTTTGGTGCAACTTTTACATTAAATCGGAAAAATATATATGGGAGCTATATCGAAATCTCAACCGATTTTCCCGAAACTCACCACTCATCATTCTAGACTCAATTTAGTACGCTAAGCTGAATTTCGTTCAAATCGAAGGATATATAGGGCCTTTGGTGCACCATTTACATTAACTCGGACAAAAATATATATGGGAGCTATATCTAAATATGAATCGATTTTCCCCACTTTCAATTGGGCCAAATAAGTGAGGTGTGCCAAATTTCATCCAAATCGGATCATTAATACGACCAGTGCATTGTTTACAATTTAACATCTACAGACGGACAGACGGACGGACATGCATAAAATATATATGGGAGCTATATCTAAATCTGAACCGATTTTTCCCCATTTCAATAGGGTTCGTCCTTGGGCCAAATAAGTGAGCTGTGCCAAATTTCATCCAAATCGGATCATTAATGCGACCTGTGCATTGTTTACAATTTAACATCTACAGACAGTCAGACGGACGGACATGCATAAATCGACTCAGAAAGTGATTCTATGTATATTCTCAAAAGGAACCATGTGTCTATATCGTTTCCTTTTGCCTGTTACAAACATATGCACAAAGACATAATACCCTGTACCACAGTGTGGTGAAGGGTATAAAAATCCACGCCTTATATAGGCCCTTGAAAAAAAAACTATTTACATCAGTGAGCGGAGTAGTATAGTCGGACGGGGCCGACCATATGATATCTACTAATATTCAGTACAGCCCTTCTAATTACTTGTGCAGATTCCCTTCACCGTGGGTTGTTTTGTAACGTTCAGCTTTCAATTGTGGCTATATATCGACTTGAAACACACACAAAAAATTAAGTTTTCGGTCCACTTCATCCCAAAATTATTATTTGATTATCATCGAAAATTATAGGCGTTGTCCTTGACCATACCTGGATCCTTATGGAAAATTTGAAAGCCATCAGCGTTATATTTACGCCCTCTAGTGTGTTAATGGGTTACTAAATTATATCTGAATACGTAAGCACCTGTAAATATTTAAGTGCAACTCCCACTTCTGAGTACATACGACAATATAATTGGTATCAATTTAAAGGTCAATCACTCCTCTTGGATATACTATCAACTTCTCGGGTATTTTCCTTCAGGAGTAAACATATACTCCACAGAATATAAATTTTGTAATTTTTCACACAAAAGTCAGGATCCATTTGACCCGCTAAATATTGACCAATCTTTATCAAAACAGGCATGCTTATTCTTTAGCCCGATCCCTTTCTCCATGTAAAATTTCGCGACGTTCGGGCCATAATTGCGGCCTCTGGATCGACCAGAAAAACGGACGAAAATTAAGTTTTTGGTCCATTTCACCCCCTAAATATAATCCGATTTTTACCAAAACAATTGGGGTCTTCATTGGCTAGAACCCATCCTACATGCACAATTTTGTGGAGATTGGTCATTAACTGTGGCCTGTATCGTGGTTAAAATTATAATGGACAGACGGACGGAGGGACACACATGTCTAGATAGACTCAGCTAATGGAGATATGACGATCGGTATACTTAAAGGTGTGTCTAGGAGCAATATTTCGCTCCGTTACAAACTCTTGGGGCTGCACAAAGCTATAATACCCTGACAACATAGTTGTGTAGGATATACAAATCTACCTACGCCTTTAAACACTTGAAACCGTCGAAAAAAATATTTTAAAAATCTACGCCTTGTGTAGACCATTGAAAAAAATATTTTAAAAATCTACGCCTTGTGTAGACCATTGAAAAAAATATTTTAAAAATCTACGCCTTGTGTAGACCATTGAAAAAATATTATTTTAAAAATCTACGCCTTGTGGATCCTAGAAAAAATATTATTTTAAAAATCTACGCCTTGTGGATCCTCGAAAAAATATTCTTTTAAAAAATCTACGCCTTGTGTAGACCATTGAAAAATTTTTTTTTTAAATCTACGCCTTGTGTAGACCTTTGAAAAAATTATTTTAAAAATCTACGCCTTGTTTAGACCCTTGAAAAAACAATTTAAAAAATCTACGCCTTGTTTAGACCCTTGAAAAAACAATTTAAAAAATCTACGCCTTGTTTAGACCCTTGAAAAAACAATTTAAAAAATCTACGCCTTAATTAATTTTTATTACTAATCCACTATAATTAACCCTTCTGTCATTTATCCGTGCATGTGACAAACAATAACAAACTATACTATAGCCCCATTTCAAGGTTGAAAATTATCCTCCTACCTTGCGTGATAAAAATTCGAAAAAAAATCTAACCTAACAACTCTGCATGCAAATGTGTTCATGTCTGCGGTTAACGGATTAATGTAGGGAAAAACAACAACAACTACATTAATATACATTTCTGGTTTATGGTTGTATTACTGTCGCTGCTATTACTGTTGCTAGTCTTATTGTTGCTGTTGTTGTTGGTGTCGCCGTCCGATGTAATTACAATATTATTATTATTATTGTCATTATTATATATTATTATTGTTATTGTGGTTATTATTTTTCACTCTAAAAACTATTTCCATGTATTCTCATCTAGGTAGAGGACGCAAGGATCTGAGGAGCATTCACATAACGCAAAATGAACATTTCCGATGCAATTTGCGTATGGTTAAGTGACAAAAAATGTCACTATTAATATGGAGGTGTATCACTATGTCCACTGCAACATTGCGGAATAGAAATGTCTGAAAAAGGGTGTTTAATAGTTGAATATTCATTTAAAAATCTTTGTAGTACACAGGCCTTGGAAAAAATTATTTAAAAAATCCACGCCTTATATAGGCCTCAGAAAAAATTATTTAAACAATCCACGCCTTATATAGGCCTCAGAAAAAAGTATTAAAAAAATCCACGCCTTATATAGGCCTCAGAAAAAATTATTTAACAAATCCACGCCTTATATAGGCCTCAGAAAAAATTATTTAAAAACTCCACGCCTTATATAGGCCTCAGAAAAAATTATTTAACAAATCCACGCCTTATATAGGCCTCAGAAAAAATTATTTAAAAAATCCACGCCTTATATAGGCCTCAGAAAAAATTATTTAAAAAATCCACGCCTTATATAGGCCTCAGAAAAAATTATTTAAAAAATCCACGCCTTATATAGGCCTCAGAAAAAATTATTTAAAAAATCCACGCCTTATATAGGCCTCAGAAAAAATTATTTAAAAAATCCACGCCTTATATAGGCCTCAGAAAAAATTATTTAAAAAATCCACGCCTTATATAGGCCTCAGAAAAAATTATTTAAAAAATCCACGCCTTATATAGGCCTCAGAAAAAATTATTTAAAAAATCCACGCCTTATATAGGCCTCAGAAAAAATTATTTAAAAAATCCACGCCTTATATAGGCCTCAGAAAAAATTATTTAAAAAATCCACGCCTTATATAGGCCTCAGAAAAAATTATTTAAAAAATCCACGCCTTATATAGGCCTCAGAAAAAATTATTTAAAAAATCCACGCCTTATATAGGCCTCAGAAAAAATTATTTAAAAAATCCACGCCTTATATAGGCCTCAGAAAAAATTATTTAAAAAATCCACGCCTTATATAGGCCTCAGAAAAAATTATTTAAAAAATCCACGCCTTATATAGGCCTCAGAAAAAATTATTTAAAAAATCCACGCCTTATATAGGCCTCAGAAAAAATTATTTAAAAAATCCACGCCTTATATAGGCCTCAGAAAAAATTATTTAAAAAATCCACGCCTTATATAGGCCTCAGAAAAAATTATTTAAAAAATCCACGCCTTATATAGGCCTCAGAAAAAATTATTTAAAAAATCCACGCCTTATATAGGCCTCAGAAAAAATTATTTAAAAAATCCACGCCTTATATAGGCCTCAGAAAAAATTATTTAAAAAATCCACGCCTTATATAGGCCTCAGAAAAAATTATTTAAAAAATCCACGCCTTATATAGGCCTCAGAAAAAATTATTTAAAAAATCCACGCCTTATATAGGCCTCAGAAAAAATTATTTAAAAAATCCACGCCTTATATAGGCCTCAGAAAAAATTATTTAAAAAATCCACGCCTTATATAGGCCTCAGAAAAAATTATTTAAAAAATCCACGCCTTATATAGGCCTCAGAAAAAATTATTTAAAAAATCCACGCCTTATATAGGCCTCAGAAAAAATTATTTAAAAAATCCACGCCTTATATAGGCCTCAGAAAAAATTATTTAAAAAATCCACGCCTTATATAGGCCTCAGAAAAAATTATTTAAAAAATCCACGCCTTATATAGGCCTCAGAAAAAATTATTTAAAAAATCCACGCCTTATATAGGCCTCAGAAAAAATTATTTAAAAAATCCACGCCTTATATAGGCCTCAGAAAAAATTATTTAAAAAATCCACGCCTTATATAGGCCTCAGAAAAAATTATTTAAAAAATCCACGCCTTATATAGGCCTCAGAAAAAATTATTTAAAAAATCCACGCCTTATATAGGCCTCAGAAAAAATTATTTAAAAAATCCACGCCTTATATAGGCCTCAGAAAAAATTATTTAAAAAATCCACGCCTTATATAGGCCTCAGAAAAAATTATTTAAAAAATCCACGCCTTATATAGGCCTCAGAAAAAATTATTTAAAAAATCCACGCCTTATATAGGCCTCAGAAAAAATTATTTAAAAAATCCACGCCTTATATAGGCCTCAGAAAAAATTATTTAAAAAATCCACGCCTTATATAGGCCTCAGAAAAAATTATTTAAAAAATCCACGCCTTATATAGGCCTCAGAAAAAATAGGCCTCAGAAAAAATTATTTAAAAAATCCACGCCTTATATAGGCCTCAGAAAAAATTATTTAAAAAATCCACGCCTTATATAGGCCTCAGAAAAAATTATTTAAAAAATCCACGCCTTATATAGGCCTCAGAAAAAATTATTTAAAAAATCCACGCCTTATATAGGCCTCAGAAAAAATTATTTAAAAAATCCACGCCTTATATAGGCCTCAGAAAAAATTATTTAAAAAATCCACGCCTTATATAGGCCTCAGAAAAAATTATTTAAAAAATCCACGCCTTATATAGGCCTCAGAAAAAATTATTTAAAAAATCCACGCCTTATATAGGCCTCTGAAAAAATTATTTAAAAAATCCACGCCTTACATAGGCCTCAGAAAAAATTATTTAAAAAATCCACGCCTTATATAGGCCTCAGAAAAAATTATTTAAAAAATCCACGCCTTATATAGGCCTCAGAAAAAATTATTTAAAAAATCCACGCCTTATATAGGCCTCAGAAAAAATTATTTAAAAAATCCACGCCTTATATAGGCCTCAGAAAAAATTATTTAAAAAATCCACGCCTTATATAGGCCTCAGAAAAAATTATTTAAAAAATCCACGCCTTATATAGGCCTCTGAAAAAATTATTTAAAAAATCCACGCCTTACATAGGCCTCAGAAAAAATTATTTAAAAAATCCACGCCTTATATAGGCCTCAGAAAAAATTATTTAAAAAATCCACGCCTTATATAGGCCTCAGAAAAAATTATTTAAAAAATCCACGCCTTATATAGGCCTCAGAAAAAATTATTTAAAAAATCCACGCCTTATATAGGCCTCAGAAAAAATTATTTAAAAAATCCACGCCTTATATATGCCTCAGAAAAAAGATTATTTAAAAAATCCACGCCTTATATAGGCCTCAGAAAGAATTAATTAAAAAAATCCACGCCTTATATAGGCCTCAGAAAGAATTAATTAAAAAATCCACGCCTTATATAGGCCTCAGAAAAAATTATTTAAAAAAGCCACGCCTTATATAGGCCTCAGAAAAAACTATTTAAAAAATCCACGCCTTATATAGGCCTCAGAAAAAATTATTTAAAAAATCCACGCCTTATATAGGCCTCAGAAAGAATTAATTAAAAAAATCCACGCCTTATATAGGCCTCAGAAAGAATTAATTAAAAAATCCACGCCTTATATAGGCCTCAGAAAAAATTATTTAAAAAATCCACGCCTTATATAGGCCTCAGAAAGAATTAATTAAAAAAATCCACGCCTTATATAGGCCTCAGATAAAATTATTTAAAAAATCAAAAAAAAAATCTTTCCCTACATAGGCTTCAGAAAAAATTATTTAAAAAATCCGCGCCTTATATAGGCCTCAGAAAAAATTATTTAAAAAATCCACGCCTTGTATAGATGCCGGAAAAAATTATTTACATATTTGTTAATTAAAACTTCCATTTTCCATTCAAATAGATATTTTGTGACTACATAAATAATAATTTATATTCGCAACTAATCACCAAGGATTACATCAAACATGCATTGTTTTGTTTTGTTTCATTCCAAAAAATTTGAATCCTTTTTTTTAAATTGTAACAAAAAAAGGACACCAATGTACAACAGGTTTTGAACCCTCCACAAAATGTTTGCCGCCAACCTCCCCCAATGAAATCGATACGTTAGGATTATTATTGCTGTTGTTGTTGCGGGTTTTTTGTGTTCCACTTCGTGCCGGTTTAATGTATTTCAATTAATTAATTTACTTCGGGTATTGTAACACGTATTGCTAATTAATTTTTGAGGTTTTGTTTGTTTTCATATTCACTGTGTGAGCCAGCGGAAAAAAAATTAAATGTTGAACCATTTTTTTGCGGACTCACCATTGGACTTTCAAATTGATTGGGTTTTCGCTGTTGTTGTTGTTCGTCCTCTGCTTGCCTGTTGGTTTAGCATAGTTTGTGGCTTTACAAAACTCCATTGTAAACAAATGGTTTTTCTACCGTTTTCTGTTTCATTGATTAAATAAATTTGTGGCTTAGTATTTACCACCTAGTTTACCCTGGTGTGATTTGCGCTGTTCGCCATAACCTCACTTTATTTCTCAGAAAAAATGTGTGCGTGTGTGTGTGTATATATACAAAAAAAGCAAAGGAAATTGCAAACAAATCCATGGTAAAAGTTAATAACTCATTTAATTTGTTCTAAATAGTATTTGATATGCAGCATTACTGCTGCACATAACAACAACAAAAACAATAAGTGAAAAAAAATATTCGATTTTATTTTAATTAAGTTTTCATAAAATAGGATTTCAGCAAAAGAATTCCTATTTAAAAATAAATCAGAGCTATTGTTTGCAACTCATTTTTATTGAATTATTTAAATGACATTTCAATACAAATCCGTGGATTTTTTTCCAAGGCCTATAAAAGGCGTATATGGGGTGGCGTAGGGGATGATAGATACCAAGCAACGGCTCTGATTGACTTTAACATGGCGAAGTCCAGGCTTTTCTTGGCCCCTCTTTC
The DNA here is from genome assembly GCF_032173495.1 of Musca vetustissima. Lineage (NCBI taxonomy): Eukaryota > Metazoa > Arthropoda > Insecta > Diptera > Muscidae > Musca > Musca vetustissima. Next base: position 12,910 of record NW_026876900.1, on the reverse strand, counting down.
ATCTCAATTGTGGACACTGACCTCCCCGCGGTGTCACCTGGGGTAACTATTTTCATCATGCATTGAAATAGTGAGCTGATATGTGTCACGAGTTCACCCATAAGAACTATAAAAAAATGGGTTGAGGCATCGGGTTAGTTGCCCACACTCAGAAAACACCTCCTGCAATGAAAAATCCAAGACAAAGAAACCCAGCCCCCCTAATATTGACGACTCCCGCAAACGTATAAAGGACCACGATCAGCGAATCTGCGCTTGGAATGTGCGCACGTTGTACAGACTAGGCGCAGTTCTCGCTTTGGCGGATGTACTCAAAAAGTACAAAGTCGATATTATTGCCTTACAGGAAATGCGATGGAAAGGGACAGTCGTAATTAAATCAAAGAACTCGGCGTTGGTTTAGTTGCCCACACTCGGAAAACCCCTCTCACTATGAAAAAGCAAATAAAAAGAAAAACAAACCCAAACAAACAAATTGAGAAGGAATCTGCCAAAGTTGGTCTGGCAGTAAACGGCGAGAAGACCAAGCTGATGGTATCAAGGCGCAAGACGTCCAGTAGACTGGGACCAATTGTGGATCTTGAAAACTACAGCTTCGTGTTTGTTAAGGATTTTATATACCTTGGTAAAGCCATAAATAAAACGAATGACATCAGTTTTGAAATTCGGAGAAGGATTGTGATGGCCAACAGATGCAACTATGGTCTAAGTAAGCAGTTTAGAAACAAGGCCACCTCCCGCCAGACCAAACTCACACTTTTAAAGACGCTGATACTACCCGTGCTGTTATATGGATCTGAAGCATGGGTACTTGCCCAAGCAGATGAGGCAGCTCTTGGGGTGTTTGAGAGAAAAATTCTCCGAAAGATCTACGGGCCGATCTGCGTCGACGGTGAATATCGGCGTCGTATGAACAACGAACTTTACAATTTATACGCGGACATCGACATAGTCAGTCGTATTGAGCTGCAGGGACTACGGAGGCTAAGCCATGTTGAGCGAATGAATGGGAATGCCCCAGCACAAAAGGCATACAAAAGCGAGCGTACTGATGGTTCCCGTAGAAGCGGAAGGCCACGAATTAGGTGGAAAGACCAAGTAGAAAACAACATCTTGGAACGTGGTCTTTCAAACTGTTGGAGATGCGCACAAGACCGACGCGCTTGGAAATCTTTTTTAAGCTCGGCTTATGGAACAACCGTTCTGTCAGAAGCCAGCTAAGTAAGTGAAGTACATAAGGTGTGTATTTTTTAATAATTTTTCCATGGCCTATAAAAGGCGTGGATTTTTTAAAGAATTTTTCCCTAGCTCTATACAAGGCGTGGATTTTTTAAAGAATTTTTTTCTAGCTCTATACAAGGCGTGGATTTTTTAAAGAATTTTTTTCTAGCTCTATACAAGGCGTGGATTTTTTAAAGAATTTTTTTTCTAGCTCTATACAAGGCGTGGATTTTTTAAAGAATTTTTTTCTAGCTCTATACAAGGCGTGGATTTTTTAAAGAATTTTTTTCATTGTCTATACAAGGCGTGGATTTTTAAAGAATTTTTTTCTAGCTCTATACAAGGCGTGGATTTTTTAAAGAATTTTTTTCTAGCTCTATACAAGGCGTGGATTTTTTAAAGAATTTTTTTCTAGCTCTATACAAGGCGTGGATTTTTTAAAGAATTTTTTTCTAGCTCTATACAAGGCGTGGATTTTTTAAAGAATTTTTTTCTAGCTCTATACAAGGCGTGGATTTTTTAAAGAATTTTTTTCTAGCTCTATACAAGGCGTGGATTTTTTAACCCTACGGTCAATAACCAAAAAAGTATACGTAGATCAATAACCGTGGTACATTTGTACCCATCCAAAGATAGCTCTGTAACTCATTAAAAAATTGGACTATCGTGAGATTTTTTGTTTTAAATTAGTCTATGCGGATCTGGTCTAGATGTACGAACTCAAAATTATATATACATTAAAATAATATATATTTAAATCCATGCTTAAATGATAATCTATCTAAAACAATCATAGTAAATTCGTTATAGCTTTCGAATGGGTTAAGCTTTTTTAAATATTTTCTTATTGGGATCTTATTTAGGTGTTCCTCAACCCCTCTGCAAATTTTGGTGGCCCTAGACAACATGGGGCCATCAGGGCGACTCGTGGAAGTCAGAAACTACCCTGGTTTTCCCTTGGTATACAGGGACTAAAACAATTATTATTGCCAATTATTCACATTTTATGAGTTTAGAGATTATGATTGGCACATTTTTAACAATATTTAATACTTTAAAACGTTATTTAATGATAGTTTGTACATTTACGCCAATTTAGGATTGTAATAAATCAGACTAAATCGATTATAGAAAAAGTTTCAAGCCCAATATGACGAATAATTGGATAATTAGGCACAATAATCATTGTTTTTGTCCCTGTATACCAAGGGAAAACCAGGGTAGTTTCTGACTTCCACGAGTCGCCCTGATGGCCCCACGTTGTCTAGGACCACAAAACTTTGCAGAGGGTTTGAGGAACACCTAAGTAAGATCCCAATAAAAAAATAACTAAAAAAGCTTAACCCATTCGAATGCTATAACGAATTTACTATGATTGTTTTAGGTAGATTATCATTTAAGCATGGATTTAAATATATATTATTTTAATGTATATATAATTTTGAGTTCCTACATCTAGACCAGATTCGCATAGACTAATTTAAAACAAAAAACCTCACGATAGTCCAATTTTTTAATGAGTTACAGAGCTATCTTTAGATGGGTACAAATGTACCACGGTTATTGATCTACGTAGGTAATAACTTCAAAAAATTGTAAAAATTATAAATATGGAAAATATTTATAATTTTTTCTTCGATTATGTGTGAAAATTGCTCAAGAATGATTCCTCAAAATTTGATCCAAATATCTCCATTATTAAAAATTTTACAGCATTTTTATTCCAAAAAAGGTACAAATGTACCCGGTTATTGACCGTAGGGTTAAAGAATTTTTTTCTAGCTCTATACAAGGCGTGGATTTTTTAAAGAATTTTTTTCTAGCTCTATACAAGGCGTGGATTTTTTAAAGAATTTTTTTCTAGCTCTATACAAGGCGTGGATTTTTTAAAGAATTTTTTTTTAAGAATTTTTTTTAGCTCTATACAAGGCGTGGATTTTTTAAAGATTTTTTTTTTTTTTTTTTTTTTTTTTTTTAAAGAATTTTTTTTAGCTCTATACAAGGCGTGGATTTTTTAAATATTTTTTTCCACGGCCTACATAAGGCGAGGATTTTTTAAATATTTTTTTCCGTGGCCTATTATTTTTTTCCATGGCCTACATAAGGCGTGAATTTTTTAAATAATTTTTTCTGAGGCCTATATAAGGCGTGGATTTTTTAAATAATTTTTTCTGAGGCCTATATAAGGCGTGGATTTTTTAAATATTTTTTTCTAAGGCCTATATAAGGCGTGGATTTGTTAAATATTTTTCTTCCATGGCCTGCATAAGGCGTGGATTTTTTAAATATTTATTTACATGGCCTACATAAGGCGTGGATTTTTTAAATATTTATTTACATGGCCTACATAAGGCGTGGATTTTTTAAATATTTATTTACATGGCCTACATAAGGCGTGGATTTTTTAAATATTTATTTACATGGCCTACATAAGGCGTGGATTTTTGTATATAATTTTTTCTGAGGCTTATATAAGGCGTGGATTTTTGTATATAATTTTTTCTGAGGCCTATATAAGGCGTGGATTTTTTAAATATTTATTTACATGGCCTACATAAGGCGTGGATTTTTGTATATAATTTTTTCTGAGGCCTATATAAGGCGTGGATTTTTTAAATATTTTTTTCCATGGCCTACATAAGGCGTGGATTTTTTAAATATTTTTTTCCATGGCCTACATAAGGCGTGGATTTTTTAAATATTTTTTTCCATGGCCTACATAAGGCGTGGATTTTTGTATATAATTTTTTCTGAGGCCTATATAAGGCGTGGATTTTTTAAATGTTTTTTTCCATGGCCTACCTAAGGCGTGGATTTTTTAAATATTTTTTTCCATGGCCTACATAGGCGTGGATTTTTTAAATATTTTTTTCCATGGCCTACATAGGCGTGGATTTTTTAAATATTTTTTTCCATGGCCTACATAGGCGTGGATTTTTTAAATATTTTTTTCCATAGTATTAAAGCCTCTTTTATTTTTCTAAACCCATTCATCTCGTAGGTGTCTCTCAAATAGCTGACATTTTAAGTTCACTTCCTGACATCATCAGCAATCTATTGTTCTAAGTTCTATCACCCCTTCATCTCCATCAAAATAGAAAGAAAAACTTCCTTTGGAATATCTTAAAGTTTCTTCAAGCATAGCTAAGAGTTTTCTCCAAGTTGTACAGGAAGTTACTGTCTCAAGACTTTAAGCAGAGGACTTTTGAATCTTTTTTTGTAAAGAATCATTCCATTTGACCTGTTTTCAAAGGAATTATTTTTTCTTCTTGTTTTGTTATTTTTTTTCTGAGCTTTCTATTTAAGTTGCAATATTTGTTTGTTTTTCCGTTCCAACAATACCGTTGTTGGCCCATAGACGAAACGGAGCGTATGTCCTTTTCGTAGCCAGCTTAAGACGATGTTTGTTGTTGGTGTTTTGTTTTTCTTCTTCTGAAAAGGTGGGTAAAGGTTATGGCCCATGTGGCCATAGCCATAGCCATTGGAATTGTATTTTGAAATTTAATTTCGATTTGGAGCAATTTTTCCCCTCCTCCTCCTCCTCTCTCACTCCTTTCATTTATGGGGTTATTTGTTCTCGTTCCAAGAGAATTATTTTGCTCTAGGTTAAGAATTTCGCATAAGGAAAGGTAGTGGTTGAAAGTTGGTCGAAAAGAAGAAGATTTGTATTTGATTTTTGTAAGGGGGTGGGGTGGTGAATCTGCTTTCTCCCTTTATTTGTAGAAAAGCCTATCTAACTCTTCAATACCTGCATACAATAAGCCGTGGCTACATTCTACCCTAACATACCTTAGCCAGAGTCCTTAGCCAGAGTCCGCTGTATTTAAACACTATAACCTCCCTCATCGAACCCCTCCTCCTCCCGACATTTACTTCAAATAACCATTTAGAAAAATATTATTTTCTTATTTCTTTTCTCAGCCGTACTACACTGCACAATTCAGCAAAACTTTAATGGCAAAGGTCAGCAGATTTAAGAAGCAGCAACAACAATTGCGAAGAAGTCTCCGCTTTATCTATTTTCTTGAAAATCGTTTTCCTAGCATTTCGTTTGTGAACAGGTGATGTTTACGTCAGGATTAGTTAGATAGACCAAGAATAGCCAAAAACTAGTAAAAACAAAATTGTAGCAACAACAATCTTCCTGAGGTTATACAAATGTGTGCCATTTGTTTTCCTTTAATGCATGGCAAGGATATTCGCATCATTTGTGCAACAAAATCTCTGGGAACACATGTTGCCTCAATTTCTATACCCTTCACCACACTGTGGTACAGGGTATTATGTCTTTGTGCATATGTTTGTAACAGGCAAAAGGAGACGAGATAGACACATAGTTCCTTTTGAGAATATGCATAGAATCACTTTCTGAGTCGATCTATGCATGTCCGTCCGTCCGTCTGTAGATGTTAAATTGTAAACAAAGTACAGGTCGCATTTATTATTCGATTTGGATGAAATTTGGCACAAGTCACTTATTTGGCCCAAGGACGAACCCTATTGAAATTGGGAAAAATCGGTTCAGATTAAGATATATCTCCCACATATATTTTCGTCCGATTTAAGGTAAATGGGGCACCAAAGTCCCTCTATTTCTTTCGATTTGCACGAAATTTTGCACAGAATACTGAATTCGGTCCAGAATTATGTGTGCCAAGTTTCGAGAAAATCGGTTCAGATTTAGATATAGCTCCCATATATAGCTTCGTCCGATTTAAGGTAAATGATGCACCAAAGTCCCTATATATCTTTCTATGTTCATGAAATTTGACACAGAGTACTGAATTAGGTGCAGAATGATGTGTGCCAAGTTTCTAGAAAATCGGTTCCGATTTAGATAAAGCTCCCATATATAATTTCGTCCGATTTAAGGTAAATGGTGCACCAAAGTACTTATATATTTTTCGATTTGTACGAAATTTGGCACAGCGTAATGAATTAGGTCTAGAATGATGTGTGTTAAATTTCGTGGAAATCGGTTAAGATTTGGATATAGCTCCCATATATATTTTCGTCCGATTTAAGGTAAATGGTGTACCAAAGTCCCTATATATCCTTCGATTTGCACGAAATTTGGCACAGCGTAATGAATTAGGTCTAAAATGATGTGTGTTAAGTTTCCTGAAAATCAGTTCGGATTTGGATATAGCTCCCATATACATTTTCATCCGATTTAAGGTAATTGGTGCACCAAAGTCCCTATATATCATTCGATTTGCAGAAAATTTGGCATAGAGTATTGAATTAGGTCCAGAATGATGTGTGCTAAGTTTCGTGAAAATCGGTTCAGATTTAGATATAGCTCCCATATATAGTTTTGTCCGATTTTATGTAAATGGTACACCAAAGTCCCTATATACTTTTCGATTTGCATGAAATTTGACACAGCGTACTAAATTAAGTCTAGAATGATGTGTGCTAAATTTCGTGAAAATCGGTCCAGATTTAGATATAGCTCCTATATATATTTTCGTCCGATTTAAGGTAAATGGGGCATCAAAGCCTCTATATATCATTCGATTTGCACGAAATTTGGCATAAAGTACTGAATTAGGTCAAGAATGACGTGTGCCAAGTTTCGAGAAAATCGGGTGAGATTTATATATAGCTACATTATATATTGTCGTCCGAATTTAGGTAAATGGGTCACCAAAGTCCCTATTTCGATTTGTGCGAAATTTGGCATAGCGTACTGAATTGAGTCTAGAATGATGTGTGTCAAGTTTCATGAAAAACGACTCAGATTTATATATTTTCGCCCGATTTAATTTTAATATTTGATTTTGCACGAAATTTGGCATAGCGTACTGAATTGGGCCTAGGATTGAAAATTGTCCGATTTTAAAACCCAAAGCTAGGCCGATTGCCACACAATTTTGCACAACGTACTAAAGTTTGTGTAACATAACATGTGACAAGTTTTGTTGAAATCGGTTCATATTTTGATGAAGCTTCCATATCTATTTTCATCCAATTAAAAAAAAAATGGTGCAGCAAACTTTTCATTTTTTCAGAATAGAATGACGCAATTGCGTGTAGAAGGACAGATGAAGCCCATATATATTTCCGAACGACTTCGTGTTAATTGGGCTCCAAATATTTAAAACGAAGGACATATTTATGGAATGATCTAAGTCGGTTCACATTTAGATAAAGGTCACATATTTCAGTTCATCCAATTTCACGTTAATGGCCCTTCTGTTAGAATGCGACTTTTTAATATACCCATATTGGTGAAGGGTATCATATAGTCGGCCCCGTCCGACTTTGCTACTTTCCTTACTGGTTTGGAATTTGGGTCATTTCAATTAGAATATTTTTTAAATGAAAAAAAACAACTAGCTGAAAAAAATATTTTTTAAAACCAGTGAGCGGAGCAGTATACAGGGTTGCCCATGCTCGACGGAACCATGTTTTTTTAAATCAAAGAAAAAAATAAAAATTTGGCGGTTGGCAATGTTAATCATTTAATTTGTTCCAAGTAGATTTGTTTACATCAATTTTTTGAATATGATATCTCTCAAATGGCCGCCTCTGACGTTGATGACGTATTGTGCCCTTTTTGCTGCATTTTCCATCGTTATTGCCAACATTTCGGCCGGAATAGCGGCTATTTCCTCACGCATGTTGTCCTTGAGCTCTTCTACGGTCCTTGGCTTGTTAACGTAAACCTTTAACTTCAAATATCCCCACAAGAAGAAGTCAGGCGGCGTAAAATCGGGCGAACGGGGTGGCCAGTCCAAATCACCACTTTTCGACATTAAATGGCACGGAAACAAATTCTTCAGAAAATCGATTGTTATGCGACTTGTGTGCGGTGGAGCGCCGTCTTGTTGAAACCACAACTGCCTCATACGCTTTCGACGAACAATTGGCATCACAAAATTGGTCATCATGTCGCTATAACGCTGCTGATTGATGGTAACAGCATGGCCATTTTCATTTCATGGAAGAAAAACGGCCCAATGACCGTTTTCGCACTAACGCCGCACCAAACTGTGACTTTTTCGTCATGAAGAGGCACTTCTTGATTGTCCTGAGGATTTTCAGTGGCGTAAAAACGGACAGTGGGCTTCTTCGGACATGATAATTTTGTTCCAAAATTGCTCGTCATCTTCGGCCATTTCGATGACTCTTTGGGCCCATTCCAACCGACGAGGCTTGTCCGCAGGCAACCTTCTTTGCTTTAATTGAATTTTGTACGGGAACAAATGCAAATCAATGCGAATAATCCGTTGTAAAATGGACCGAGCCATGCCCAATTGCTGAGAGCGGCGTTTTTGGGATGTTCTTGGGGACCTCTCAACACTGGCTCGTACGTTAGGGATATTCTCGGCGGATCGCCTTGGTCAACTTTTATATGGCCTCTTCAAATGATCAACCCTAAAGTCGGACTGGGCCGACCATACTATACCCTACACAACTTCCAGCGGAACTCCATCTTTCTGCAGATGTTTTTTTTTAGCCTGGGCAAGATTCCGTGATATTTGCACCGTTTTGACCAATTAGAGATCAATAGCACCTCTTCCTTACACTGACATATTTTCCGAATATTACTATTCATATTCAGTCACCGTGGGTTGTGTTGTGATGTTTGGCTTATTATTGGCATCGACTCGAAAAAAAAATAAAAAAATTAAGTATTCGGACCACTTCATCCCATAATTATAATCTGATAATCACCGAAAGTTATAGGCGTTGTCCTTGACCATAACTGGAACCTCATGGAAAATGTCAAAGCGATTAGCGCTATATTGCCGCCCTCTAGTGTGGTAATGGGTTACTAAATAATATCTGAGTACGCACCTATAAATATTTATGTGTAACTCCCACATTCGAGTTCATACGACAATAAAATTGGTAATTGGTATGGTAAAGGTCAACCACCCCTCTTGCATATACTGTAAACTTCTCGAGTCTATGTCCATCAGGAGTAAAAATATACGCTATAGAATACAAATTTTATCATTTTTCACACAAAGGTTAGGGTCCATTTGACCCGCTAAATATTGACCAATCTTTATCAAAACAGGCATACTTATTCCTTAGCCCGATCCCCTTTCTCCATGTAAAAAATCGCGATGTTTGGGTCATAATTGCGACCTCTGGAGCGACAAGAAAAACCGACAAACATAGAGTTTTTGGTCCATTTCACCCCCTAAATATTAACCGATCTTTACCAAAAACAATAGGGGACTTCATTAGTCAGTACCTATCCTACATGCAAAATTTCGTGAAGATTAGTCCATAATTGTGGCCTGTATCGTGTTTACAAATCGGTATACTTAAAGGTGAATCTAGAACCAATATTTCGCGGCGTTACAAACGTTTGGCTATAATATCCTGACAACAAAGTTGTGTAGGGTATAAAAATATGCCTTCTTGTAGTTCTTGAAAAATTAATTTTAAAAAATCCAGGCCTCTGGATTTTGAAAAAAAAATATTTTTAAACCAGTAAGGAAATTAGTAGAGTCGGACAGGGCCGACTATATGATACCCTTCACCACTTTGGATATATTGTACATATGTATACTAACAAATGTTTGTCTATGTTCTCTCTTTCTCCAAACTATCCTAACTTTAATTTGATTCGAGCAGATTTAGAGCCCTCTGCGTAACATGGGGAAAATTTATGGAAAACGATTTATAGCAAAATTGATACACGCTATTCGGTACGCCGCGTTGTTAAAAATATAATGTATATGTGGAAGCTATATCTAACTCTGAACCGATTTTCACAAAATTTAACGCACATCGTTTAAGACTTAATTCAGTACGCTGTGCAAAATTTCGTGCAAATCGAAAGATATATAGGGACTTTGGTTATACCATTTACATTAAATCGGACGAAAATATATATGGCAGCTATATCTAAATCTGAACCGATTTCCACGAAACTTAACACACATAATTCTAGACTATACAGTACGCTATGCCAAATTTCGTCCACATCGAATATATAGGGACTTCGGTACACCATTTACCTTAAATCGGACGAAAATATATATGGGAGCTATATCTAAATCTGAACCTCTTTTTCCCAATTTCAATAGAGTTCGTCCTTGGGCCAAATAAATGAGCTATGCCAAATTTTATCCAAATCGGATAATAAAAGCGACCTGTACTTTGTTTAAAATTTAACATGGACAGACGGGCGGACAGTTAGACGGACATGTGTAAATCGACTCAGAAAGTGATTCTATGCATATTCTCAAAAGGAACCATATATCTATCTCGTTTCCTTTTGCCTGTTACAAACATATGCACAAAGGCATAATACCCTGTACCACAGTGTGGTAAAGGGTATAAAAATCCACGCCTTTGATAGAACTAGAAAAAAGTATTTAAAAAATCCACGCCTTACATTGAACTAGAAAAAATTATTTAAAAAATCCACGCCTAGAAAAAAATATTTAAAAAATCCACGCCTAGAAAAAATTATTTAAAAAATCCACGCCTTATATAGAACTTGAAAAATATTAATTTAAAAATCCACGTCTTATATAGAACTTGAAAAAAAATATATTTAAAAAATCCACGCCTTATATAGATCTCGAAAAAAATTATTTACGCCTATGGTAAGCCATTGAAAAAAATATTTTTTTAAGATTCAACGCCTATTGATGGTCCCTCAAAGCATATTTTGCTATGTGTGTATATTTGAGCTACGTGTGTATAAATTCATTTCAATTAATTAATGTGTTTGTATGACAAATACATCAACAATTGAGTCGTAAACCTATAGAACGCAACAACAAAAAAGACAATCTAAAAAGCGAAATAAATCATTTTCTTAATGTTGAAAATGGCAAATGTTGCAAAAGGTGCAGAGACAGTAAAAAAACGGCGGCAGATATCAACCTGCCTCCATTACCCCCCCATCAAAAAATGGGACATAAAATAAGGTCACATCCCGAAAACCATGAATAAACAAATGAACTTTGGCAAATACCAGCACGAATCAGAATCATCCTCCTGCCCCCTCACTCTAATCCACATTCAGCAATATGGGCCATTATTCAACACATGCAAAATAACACCACCACCACCACCAAGAACAATAACAACAACAACGGCAGCTGTAGTATTCAATATCTCGAGTCATCTTAACATCCTTAAGACAAATGATGTGATACATGAATTTTACCACTTGATGATCCTTGATGAAGATTGGGGGTCCTTTTTTTGCAGCTCGATGTCTTTAAGGAACTGACTGACTGGCTGGCTGACGTTGCTGACTGCTCCATATTTGAATGTTTTTTTTCGGTTAGGAAAATGATAAAGTCAATGTTATTTAAAATGCTCTTTGTTGTTGTGTTGATAAAAAATTGTGGAACAGCAACAACAACAATAATAGCAAGGGCAAGTGAATTTGAAGTCAGGCGTGGTAACAAAAACAACAACAAAAATGCAAAGAAAACCAAACAACTGAAAGAAAAATGGCAAACTGTTGCTTCTATTTTCCATGTCAGGGGGAGCTTTTCCCCAGAAAAAAAATATTTTTTGTTATTTTCCTGTCCTTAGTCTCCCCACACCACCCTATCTTTGCTAAGCACAATGATAAAATATACAGCATAAAAGTATCAATTTTATAGTATGTGAAATTCTGCACACCCCTCCCAAAGGAGAGACATTCCTTCACACTCACACACACACCATCCGCCACACGTACATCCCCATTTAATTTGTCGAAAACAACACACATTAGATATGGTCTCGTCTTCGATGTCGTCGCAAAATAAAAAATTGAAAAAATAAAAATAAAATAAATTAAATTCGTTTTGTCTTCGACCTTATGACTTGGGGAGAAATGAACACAAAAATTGAAATAAAAGTCAAAAACAAAAAAAAAAAAAAAAAAAATTGAAGATGGCGAAGAAAAATTGTTATTGCAGAATAACATCACCTTAAGAAAGACAAACAAATTATAGACATACCTTTTTGTCTGGAGGGAAAACAAATTCAGACAAACATATATGGCAATAGATGTCATTTAGTGTAGTGAATTAATACAGTGAGACCGGATTCAAGAAAGAAGATGAAAATGAAAAAAAATGACCCAGTATTTTTTATACCCTACACAACTATGTTGTCAGGGTAGTATAGCTTTGTGCAGCCCCAAAAGCTTGTAACGCCGCGAAATATTGGTCCTGGACCCAACTTTAAATATACCGATCGTCATATCTTGACTAGCTGAGTCGATCTAGACATGTGTGTCCGTCTGTCCATCTGTCCATTATAATTTGTAAACACGAAACAGGCAACAGTTATGGAACAATCTTCACGAAATTTTGCATGTAGGATGGGTTCGGGCCAATGAAGACCCCTATTGTTTTTGCTAAAGATCGGTTAATATTTAGGAGATGAAATGGACCAAATACTTAATTTTTGTCAGTTTTTCTGGTCGCTCCAGAGGCCGCAGTTATGGCCTAAATATCTCGATTTTTTACATGGAGAAGGGGATCGGACCAAAGAAAAAGCATACTTATTTTGATAAAGATCGGTCAATATTTAGCGGGTCAAATGGACCATGGCCTTTGTGCGAAAAATTACAAAATTTGTATTCAATGGCGTATATATTTACTCCTGAAGGACATAGACCCGAGAAGTTGATATTATATCAAAGAGAAGTGGTTGACCTTTAAATTGATACCAATTATATTGTCGTAGGTACTCGGATACGGGAGTT
>NW_026876899.1:0-20468 GCF_032173495.1 Musca vetustissima | reverse complement strand
AACACTTCAAGGGGTTCTGAGAGGGTTAAATTCCAACGGGCCCAAGAGTTACGGACACTTCATGGGTTCTTAGAGGGTTAATTCCGACGGACCCAAGAGTTACGAACACTTCAAGGGGTTCTTAGAGGGTTAAATTCCAACGGGCCCAAGAGTTACGGACACTTCATGGGTTCTTAGAGGGTTAATTCCGACGGACCCAAGAGTTACGAACACTTCAAGGGGTTCTCACACGGCGCGAGTTAATACTGACCGACCCGAGAGTTACAAACACTTCAAGGGTTCTATCGCGAAGGGACCAAAGAGCTACGGACACTTCTTATGGTATAAAGTTTATGATCACCACTCTGACTCACCTGGTTTTCCAATTGGATAGTTGTCACCTGTTGTCGTCTCCGCCGTTGTTCCCTGACTGATCCCTTTTCTAACAAGAACTTTCCCTTTTATAGTCGTCAGTCACTCTATTCCTGTTGTTGTAACAACGGTCATCACTTTTCCTTATTGTCCGTGGCCGCGCATTCTCGTTACATTCGTTTGTTGTTGTCACTTCGCTAGCCTCTATCCCATTGGTCGATCACTGCCTTGTTACGCCGTTTGTTAGTTGTTAGTGTTGCTTGGTCGTCGCCTGTGTTGCTTTGTTTGTTTGTTGTTCTATTGTTGCGTTGCGTTGTGTGGCCTTGAGTTGATCGACCAATGAACCTAACGGGCAGCCAACATTTGATGTAAACAACAACGAGGGTCGCTTTCACAGTTTGGGAAATTATTATAGTTTATTAATAAAATATATATAGTTTATATATATTTATAATTAAGTTCATTTTAAATTCATTTTAATTTATTTTAAATTCATTTTAAATTCATTTTAATTCATTTTCATTTATATTAAATCTACTGTGTGGACAAAAACGAGGGTATCGACTTTTGTCGTCACAAGATATAGCATCTCTGGAGGGCCATTGACATGGAATCGCCATACACATACCACTGAAATCAATGAAATATTGCATGTCAAACGGACAGACTTGGATTCTTTGGTGTACCATTTGAAATCGATGAAAACTTTGATGCACATCACTCTAAACTCAATTTAATACCCTCTGCCCTTCGGTTATATATAAGACCTGTATCTACCGATCAGGAAACCTTAACACAAATCATTATTGCCTGCACTCGCTATGCAAAATTTTGTCTAAATCGGACAAATATTGCTAGATTGGTGCACCTATCACATAAAATCGGATAAAATGTTTTCTCAATCGGATAAATATTGGGAATTTGGTGCACTATTTAAATAAAATCAGACGAAAATATACATATCTCCAATGGGTTCATCCCTTCAACAAATAGGTGAACTGTGCCAAATTTTATCCAATTCGGATCATAAATGAGACCTGTACTTTGTTTACAATTTAAGATGGATGGACGGACATGTATATATCGACTCAAAAATTGATTCTGTACATATTCTCAAAAGGAGCCATGTGTGTATCTTGTTTAACGTATGCACAAATACATAGTACCATGTACAACAGTGTGGTGAAGGGTATAACAAGTAACCAGTATATACAATAGGGGCTACCAAGATTCTTATTTTAATATACAATATATAGAAAACACTATAACAAGTTCCTTTTATACTGCGGGATTTTTATACCCTCCACCATAGTATGGAGGGTATATTAGTTTTGTTTTTCCGTTTGTAACTCATCGAAATAATCATTTCCGACACTATAAAGTATATAGCGCCACTTTTTCTGGTAGCCCCCAATAAGGTTATATATATACCCAAAGTAGTGAAGGGTGTCATATAGTCAGCCTTAATCAGGGTTCAATGACCCTTAATCCGGATTTAGCCTTAATCTGGGGTCAATGGCTCTTAATCCACATTAAGCCATAATCCGGGATAAATGACTCTTAATCCGGGGTCAACGACCTTAATCCATATTAAGCCTTAAACTGGGTTCAATGACCATTAATCCGGATTAAGCCTTAATCCGGGGTCAATGACACTTAATCCCGATTAAGCCTTAATCCGGGATAAATGACTCTAAATCCGTGATAAATGAATACGGATTAAACCTTAATCCGGGGTCAATGACTCTTAATCCGACATAAATAAATGTTAATCCCGATTAAACCTTAATCCGGGTTCAATGACCCTTAATCCGGATTAAGCCTTAATCCGGGATAAACGCCTCTTAATCCGTATTAAACCTTAATGCGGGGTCAATGAACGTTAATCCATATTAAGTCTTAATCATGGTTCAAAGGCCATTAATCCGGATTAAGGCTTAATCCGGGGTCGATGACTCTTATCCGTAATCCGGATTAAACCTTAATCCGGGGTCAGTGACTCTTAATCCGGGGTCAATGACCATTAATCCGGATTAAGGCTTAATCCGGGGTCAATGACATTTAATCCGGATTAAGGCTTAATCCGGAGTCGATGACTCTTAATCCGGATTAAGCCTTAATCCGGGATCAATGACTCTTAATCCGAGATAAATTAATCTTAATCCGGATTAAACCTTAATCCGGGGTCGATGGCCCTTAATCCGGATTAAACCTTAATCCGGGGTCAGTGACTCTTAATCCGGGGTCAATGACACTTAATCCGGATTAAGCCTTAATCCGGGATAAATGACTCTTAATCCGTGATAAATGAATCCGGATAAAGCCTGAATCCGGGATCAATGACTCTTAATCCGAGATAAATAAATGTTAATCCGGATTAAACCTTAATCCGGGGTAAATGACCCTTAATGCATATTAAGCCTTAATCAGGGCTCAATGACCCTTAATCCGGGGTCATTGACCATTAATCCGGATTAGCCTTAATCTGGGGTCAATGACCCTTTATCCAGACTAAGCCTTAATCCTATGACCCTTAATCCAATTAATCCGAATTTAACCTTAATCCGTATTAAAGACATTGACCCCGTATTAAATCATTGACCCCGGATTAAGGGTCACCGACCCCGGATTAAGGGTCACCGACCCCGGATTAAGGGTCACCGACACCGGATTAAGGGTCATTGACCCCGGCTTAGTCCCTATATAAAACCAATCGGCTTAAATTTGGGTCTTTGTTGCAATATTTACCTAAAATTGGACGAAACTATACTTTTCGTAGCCTTAAAGTTCATATTTCTAAATCCCACGTGTACACACCAACAACAACCTACACTAATAACCTTCTACCTTCACTCACTCAATCACTTATCACTAAGCTCATCTATATATTAAGATTTTATACGGCATTATCGATTTAGTTTATTACAATGTGGGAAAAATGCATTTCACTCCAGCAATGTTCGCTGAGAATAACATCGAACAGTTCCGATTCGCAGTTGAACCATTTAGGAGTAGTGTGTAATTAAATATGGCCGTAAATTCGGATTTGGCCTTAATCGGGGGTCAGTGACCCTTAATCCGGGGTCAATGTCCCTTAATACCGATTAAGCCCTTACCCGGGATAAATGACTCTTAATCCGGGGTCAATGACCCTTAATCCATATTAAGACTTAATCAGGGTTCAATGAACCTTAATCCGGATTAAGCCTTAATCCGGAGTCGATGCCCTTTAATACGGGGTCAATGGCCTTAATCCGGATTAAGCCTTAAAACGGGATAAATGACTCTTTAATCCGGGATAAACGACTCTTAATCCGGATAAAACCTTAATCCATATCAAGCCTTAATCAGGGTTCAATGACCATTAATCCGGATTAAGACATAATCCGAGGTCAATGACCGTTAAACCGGATTAAGCCTTAATCCGGGATCAATGACTCTTTAATCTGGGATAAACTACTCTTAATCCGGATTAAACCTTAATCCGGGGCCAATGACTCTTAATCCGGATTAAGCCTTAATCCGGGATCAATGACTCTTTAATCTGGGATAAACTACTCTTTATCCGGATTAAACCTTAATCCGGGGCCAATGAATCTTAATCCGGATTAAGCCTTAATCTAGGATAAATGACCCTTAACCCACATTAAACTTTAATACGGGGTCAATGACCCTTAATCCGGATTAAGCCTTAATCCGGGGTCAATGACCCTTAATCCGGATTAAGCCTTAATCCGAGATCGATGCCCCTTAAACCGGGGTCAATAGCCCTTAATCCGGATTAAGCCTTTATCCGAGATAAATGACTCTTAATCCGGGATCAATGACTCTTAATCCGGGGTCAATGACCTTAATCCATATTAAGCCTTAAATAGGGTTCAATGAGCCTTAATCCGGAATAAGCCTTAAAACGGGATAAATGACTCTTCTATCAGGGATAAACGACTCTAAATCCGGATTAAACCTTAATCCATGTCAAGCCTTAATCAGGGTTCAATGACAATTAATCCGGATTAAGGCTTAATCTGAGGTCAATGACCCTTAAACCGGATTAAGCGTTAATCCGGGGTCAATGGCTCTTAATCCGGATTAAGTCATCATCCGGATTAAGCCTTAATCCGGGGCCAATGACCCTTAAGGTTTAAGGGCCATTGACCCCGGATTAAGGCTTAATCCGGGGTCAATGACCCTTAAACGAGATAAATGACTCTTAAACCGGGGTCAATGACCTTAATCCATATTAAGCCTTAAATAGGGTTCAATGAGTCTTAATCCGGATTAAGCCTCAATCCGAGGTCGATGCCACTTAATCCGGGGTCAATGGCTCTTAATACGGGGTCACTGGCCCTTAATCCGGGGTCAATGAACATTATATCAAATTATGCCTTAATTCCTACCAAAAATTATTAAAATTCGCTCCCTTTTAGTGGTAGTCCCCATAAAACCCAATTTTTATACTCTCCACCATAGTCCACTTTTTCCGGTAGCCCCCATATAAGGGTACCCCATTTTTATACCGTCCACCATAGTATGGAGGGTATATTAGTTTTGTTTTTCCGTTTGTAACGCATCGAAATAATCATTTCCGACTGTAAAGTGTATATATTCTTGATCATCGTAGATTCTATAACGATTTAAGCATGTCCGTCTGTCTGTTGTATGCAATTCGCTGAAATTTAGTACATCGAGTTCTTATTGGGTAGCAAATCTCTCCACTATAAATTATAAATATAGGTCAATTTTTCGGGTAGCCCCCATATAAAGGTATGTTAGGGTTCTTGAACGCGTTTTTCCACCAAATTCTTTGTATTTTGGTTTTTTGTAATCGTATATGGTAACAAACCTTCCTCCCAAAAATTATTAATATTCGCCCCCTTTTAGGATTAGTCCCCATATAACTCCATTTTTATACCCTCCACCATAGTTTGTAGAGTATATTAATTTTGTAACTCATCGAAATATTCATTTCCGACCCTAAAAAGTATGTATATTCTTGATCGGGGTGAAATTCTAAGACGATCTAGGTCTTATATAACGGTACCCGGAATATAGCTCCCATATAACGGTACCCTTCCATTTTCAGTATTTTGGGGTTATTGAGTGCGTTTTTCTACCGAATGCGCTGAAATTTGGTACGTTGGGTTCTTATTGGGTACTAAATGTATCCACAAAAAGTTATAAATATAGGTCCACTTTTTCTGGTAGCCCCCATATAACGGTACCTCCTAATTTTCAGTATTTTGGAAATTTTGATCTATTTTTCCACCGAATTGGCTGTAATTGAATTTATTGGAGTTCTTAATAGGTACTAAATCTCCACATATCCGATATCGAGATAAAAAACTAAAACGTAAGGTTCGATAATGAACTATATATGGCCTATAACCCCTCCTTAGGCCTAACCCCTTTGTAGGAGATACCAGATGGAGTGGACCAATATTCTCCATCTTCGAACTTGAACTAATTTTGGAAGAAATAATAAGATGGGCAAAAATTGTATGAAATCAAAATGTTCGTTTCAAAGTGTATACACCCTCACTATCCATAAGACTGAGGGTAAAATTATCCATTAAAAATTTATGAAGTTTGTATCATGGTTTACATAATCGGTTCGTAGAAATGTCGGTATGAGTCCACTATTGGGTACTATCCCTATATATCATTTCAAGTACCTGTCAGTATATCTATGGTGGAGGGTATCCAAAGTTCGTCCTGGTAGAACTTAACGCTTTTTCACTTGTTTCGCTTTAATATGATATACTTTGGGAGTTTGGTGTACCATATAAAGTAATTTGAATGAAATTAATTATATGAGGTATATCAAAATTTGATCTTAGGTCAAATATGTTAATATCGGTCCGCTTTTACTTCTACAATTTAATATTTCCATTTGCAAGATTAAAAAAGAGAGAACGGTAAATACTTGAAAATGTGAGGATTTTCGATTTTTGAAATTTTTAAAATTTTAGAAACAAATTCATAAAAAACATTGGTTTTTAACTCTTGCATAGGTCTCTTTTAGATAAAATCTACTAATCACATGTTTACTACTATATTTTACAGAGTAAAATTGGAAGTTATTTTAAGAAAATTTGTAGATTTTTGTTGTTGTTTTCTGTTTATAGAGGTGTTTCTTTGATCAAAATGAATTTTGTATTTTAATAATAATTAAAATCTACAGTTCCATACATTTTCACCTTTCATGTGAAATATTATTTGATAAATTCTGCATCAACACATCAAATCTATAAGATATAGGTTTTCTTTGGAAGACCCACTAGGTTTTGTCTATAGAAATGGTCATAAGATAATTTTTATATAAAAGACATTAAGATACTGTTTGCCTATAAAATACTTTAATAGTTCTTCTTTCTGTGTATGACGTTGGTGCCGATTTTCCGAGACTTAACACACTTCATTCTAAACTTAATTCAGTACGCTATGCTAAATGTTGTGCAAATCAATATATATATATATATATATGGACTTTGGTACACCATTTACATAAAATCAGACGAAAATATATATGGGAGCTATATTTAAATCTAGACCGGCTTCAACAAAACTTCACATATGTCGAACTGAACTGTATTAAGTACGCTGGGCAAAATTTGGTCTCAATCGGGCAGACTTTCGGAGTCTGGTGCACCATTAACTATATCTTAATCTGAACCGATATCAACAAAACATCACAGACATCAAAGGGGTCTTAGTTAAGTATGATGTGTAAAATTTTGACTGAATCCGACAAACCTTGGTAGTTTGGTGCACCATTTAATTAAAAGCGGACGAAAATGTATTTGAGAGATATATCTAAATCATAATTTGGAACATTATATGCGGATTTATTCTATAATGGACCTATAATGTAAAAATACATATACTGATACATGTCAACGTATATATCGAGGAGTTACAAATGGAAATGTTTTGGAAGCAAATCTATTTTGGCCAGCTGAAGATAACATATCCTGCAGGTACTTCAGCACACCTTTTTACCACCAAATTACTATAGAACATGCCCTACTGTCATCTGTTATGTATCTGTATTAATTTCATTATTTTGTACTTCTATTCTACTCGAATTTTTAATATTTTCAATTTTCTTTGTGTTCTTATCTTAATTTTTGTTTTGTTTTCATTTGGGGTTTGAACGATTTTTCGTCGAGTTAAGTGAAACATCAATGTGTCATTTAAAATAATTTATCCAATACGAAGTCTTCATGTCATATGGCATTTCACACAAATGTTACGTGTTCTTATTTACACTTTGGGAATATCAGACACTTTATGTTGGCCATTTATTGGAAAGACTAGAGTACTTGTTAAAATGTTTGAGGCAAGAATTAAAATTTGGGGAAAATTTTATATTTCCAAAATTGAAATTTATATTTTTATACCCGTCACCACACTGTGGTGCATGGTATTATGTCTTTGGGCATATGTTTGTAACAGGCAAAAAGGAAACGAGATAGGCACATGGTTCCTTTTGTGAATATGCATAGAATCACTTTCTGAGTCGATTTACGCATATCCGTGTATTTTTGTGAACAAAGTACAAGTCACATTTATGATCCGATTTGGATGAAATTTGGCATAGGTCACTTATTTGGTCGAAGGACGAACCCTATTGAAATTGGGAAAAATCGGTTCAGATTTAGATATAGTTCCCATATATATTTTCGTCCGATTCAATGTAAATGGTCCACCAAAGTCCCTGATTGTTGGTACACATTTTCAAATACTACACAAAAAAAAATTGTCATCATTTAGATTCCGAACAACATGTTTTCTTCCCCAATTCGAAACCAGTAAGGAAAGTAGTAAAGTCGGACGGGGCCGACTATATGATACCCTTCACCACTATGGGTATATTAAACAGGACTATTAGCATGAAATTGGATGAAATAAAATATGTGATATTTATCTAAATGTGAATCTACGTAGATCTATCCATAAAGTATGTACATCGACTTCAAACAAATATAAATAGGTCATCCGTTGGGCTATGTCTGTACTTCTAGCAACTACATAATTCTATTCTCAATTTTGTACGTTGTGCAAAACTTGATGTCAAAGTGACTATCATGAGGAGTGTGATGCCCAATTTACTTGAAATCGGTCGAAAATATATATGAAAGCTCTATCCAAATATTAAGCGATGTCAAACAAACTTGTCACAGGTTAGGTTATACTAATCTCAGAACGTTTTGTTCCTATTGGTTTCTTGGTGCGTCAATTACTTAAAATCAAACTATAATAAAAGGGAGCTATATCTAAATCTGGACAGATTTTCACGAAACAACGCAGACATCATCCTAGGTTCAATTCAGTACGTTATGCCAAATTTGGTGCAAATCGAAAGATATATAGGGACTTTGGTGCACCATTTACATGAAATCGGACGAAAAAATATGTGAGAGCTATATCTAAATCAAACCGATTTTCATGAAACTTAGCAGACATCATTCTAGACTCAATTAAGTTCGTTATGCCAAATTTCGTGCAAATCGAAGGATATATAGGGACTTTGGTGCACCATTTACATGAAATCGGACGAAACTATATATCGGAGCTATATGTAAATCTTGACCTATTTTCACGACACTTGGCAGGCATCATTCGAGACTCAATTCAGTACGTTATGCCAAATTTCGTGCAAATCGAAAGATATATAGGGACTTTGGGGCACCATTTACATGAAATCGAAGGAACTATATATGGGACCTATATCTAAATCTGTACCGATTTTCACGAAACATGGCAGACATCATTCTAGACTCAATTCAGTACGTTATGCCAAATTTCGTGCAAATCGAAAGATATATAGGGACTTTGGGGCACCATTTACATGAAATCGGGCGAACCTATATATGGGAGCTATATCTAAATCTGGACCGATTTTCACGAAACTTGGCAGACATCATTCTAGGCTCAATTCTGTACGCTATGCCAAATTTTGTGCAAATCGAAAGATACATATGGACTTTGGGGCACTATTTACATGAAATCGGACGAAACTATATATGGGAGCTATATCTCAATCTGAACCGATTTTCTCGAAACTTGGCAGACATCATTCTAGGCTCAATTCTGTACGCTATGTCAAATTTCGTGCAAATCGAAAGATATATAGGGACTTTGGGGCACTATTTACATGAAATCGGACGAAACTATATATGGGAGCTATATCTCAATCTGGACCGATTTTCTCGAAACTTGGCAGACATCACTCTAGGCTTAATTCAGTACGTTGTGCCAAATTTCGTGCAAATCAAAATATATATAGGGACTTTGGGGCACCATTTACATGAAATCGGACGAACATATATATGGCAGCTATATCTAAATCTGGACCGATTTTCACGAAACTCGGCAGACATCGTTTTAGGCCTAAATGATTAGCCTGTACCAAATTTCGTGCAAATCGAAAGATATATAGGGACCGTTTACACTAAATCGGTTAAATATATATATGGGAGCTATATCTAAATCTGAACCGATTTTTCCCAATTTCAATAGGGTTCGTCCTTGGGCCGAATAAGTGACCTATGCCAAATTTCATCCAATTCGGATCATAAATCCGACCTGTACTTTGTTTACAATTTAACATGGACAGACAGACAGACAGACGGACGGACGGACATGCATAAATCGACTTAGAAAGTGATTCTATGCATATTCTCAAAAGGAACCATGGGTATATCTCGATTATTTTTGCCTGTTACAAACATATGCACAAAGACATAATACCCTGTACCACAGTGTGGTGAAGGGTATAAAAAGTTAATCAGTACTGATAAGTTATACTAGCAAGATTTACTAAGACCCGCATTGTACATTCCGAATGGTACAGGGTATTATGTCCTTCTGCATATTTTTGTAACGGGCAAAAGGAATCGAGATTGACCTTTTGTGAACAAAGTACAGGTCGCATTTATGATCCGATATGGATGAAATTTGCCTCAGTTCACTTATTTGCCCAAGGACGAACACTAATGAACTTGCAGAAAATCGGTTCAGATTTAGATATAGGTTCCATATATAGTTTCGTCCGATTTTTTGTGAATGATACACCAAACACCCAATATTTGTCCAATTGGGACAAAATTTTGCACAAAGTTCTGAATTAGGTCCAGACAGATGTCTGTGAAGTTTTGTTAAAATCGGTTCAGGTTTATATGTAGCTCCCATATGTAGTTTCGTTCTATTTTTTGTCAATGATACAACAAACTCCCAATATTTGTCCGACTGTATTGAATTAGGTGCAGATTGCTGTCTGTGAAGTTTTGTTACAATCGGTTCAGATTTAAATATAGCTCCCATATATAGTTTCGGGCGATTTTTTGTCAATGATACAACAAACTCCCAATATTTGTCCGATTGGGACAAAATTCTGCATAGATTACTGAATTAGGTCCAGACTGATGTCTGCGAAGTTTTGGTTAAATTGGTTCAGATTTAGATATAGCTCTCATATATAGTTTCGTCAGATTTTTTGTGAATGATACACCAAATACCCAATATTTGTCCGATTGGGACAAAATTTGCACAGAGTACTGAATTAGGTCCAGACTGATGTCTGTGAAGTTTTGTTTAAATCGGTTCAGATTTAGACATAACTCTCATATATAGTTTCGGCCGATTTTTTTGTGAATGATACACCAATATTTGTCCGATTGAGCAAAATTTTGCATAGCGAATGCAATTGAGGAAAAATGATGTGTTATAAGGTTTGCTAAAATCGATTAAGATTTTAATATAGGTCTTATATATGCTTTCGTTCGATTTTATCTATCAATGGTACTCCATAGATTCTATGTCTTTTCTATCTACATGATATTGTAGACATTAGCATATCTTGTATGTGCCCAAATTGGTGAAGGGTGACATATAGTCGGCCCCGTCCGACTTTTAATCTTTCCTTATTGTTTTTTTTTTTTTAATGTATTTCCACAAATGGGGTGTTTATTTTCAAAGTGGTTTAATTCAGTTTGTTTTTATATTGAGATATTTGAACATTTGGGTTTGATTATTTATTTGAGTACTGTGATTAGATATACTGTGGTTAGGATAGCCCAAAGTTTGTCAAGTTTTATTGAAATCGGTTCAGATCTATATATTGCTCTCATATATATTTTCGTCTGATTTTTAGCAAAAAACTCACAGGGAGATTTTGTACACAATAACATCAAATCGGTTGAAAAACTTGCCAAAATATTGACAGCTGGTGATGTTGTTATATGCGGATTATACCCTAATATTTGCAATACTTTTAATTATACCCTTCACCACACTGTGGTACAGGGTATTATGTCTTTGTGCATATGTTTGTAACAGGCAAAGGAAAACGAGATAGACACATGGTTCCTTTTTATAATATGCATAGAATCACTTTTTAAGTCGATTTATGCATGTCCGTCCGTCCGTCTGTCCATGTTAAATTGTAAACAAAGTACAGGCCGCATTTATTATCCGATTTGGATGAAATTTGGCACAGCTCACTTATTTGGCCCAAGGACGAACCCTATTGAAATTGGAAAATCGGTTTAGGTTTAGATATAGCTCCCATATATATTCGTCCGATTTAAGGTAAATGGGGCACCAAAGTCCCTATATATGTTTCAATGAAATCGGTTTAGATTTCGATATAGCTTAGATATATATATATATATATATATATATTTCCTTTACATTGCTTTATATAATTTTGTCCCATTGTAAGAAACAACCCTATATCCGACCAAATGAAAAATTTAGTGCATGCTGCAGAATTACATATTTATCTTCATGTTAATGGTCCTTGAAAAATGCGACGTGTGTTATGATTCATCTGTTGTATATACCCAAAGTGGTGAAGGGTATCATATAGTCGGCCCCATCCGACGTTACTACTTTCCTTACTGGTTTTTGATATGAATGTTTGCCATGTAGTGAAAAATAACGAAAAAAAACACTCAAAAAGCTCACATATGACAAAGGTTAAATAAAATCTCCTAAGACTGCATTGCTCATGGTAAGGAATTTTCTAAAAAAATATAAAACAATAGTTCATAAATTTTATTTAAACTACTGAAACCTCATACATACCATTTTGTCAAATCGCAAATTTTCCTATTGCCTCCCATTTCTCATTAAATGCAGCAAAATGATGTGGCTCTCCTTGGCTTATTACACAAAATGGGTTTGACATATCCCCTATGGTCTCTATCCGTCCATCCTTAGGTTTTGGTTTCAAGTGTTTATGAATTTCCTTTCCTTGTTGTGTTTTGTGTCAGTGAGTATGTCCGTGTGTACAATGTAATATTTCATCATCCCGTTTGTGATATTATAGCCTAATATTTAATTGCTCGAAGCAAAAATAGCAAAAAGTACTGGTATTAAGTATTTTGAACATTCTTAGAACTTCGAACAGAGAAACTTTTTCAGGGTCACAGGCGATTTTCGTCTTCTTTGATGGCCGAAAATTACAAAATTTAATAGGGCTACAAAACTTTACCATGGGGCATTCACTTTAAGACTGTTTCGAATATTTTTGAAAGGAATTTTGTGAAATCCTCTTTTAATGGTTGTTTCAAAGCACATTTTTATTAACCGCAAAATAATTGCAAAGAAACAACAACAACTGCCCTACTTTGTTGTTGTTAAGTGACGTTATTGAAATGGAGGATTAGTAATTCAAACGAAATAAACTTTTTACAATAAGTAAATGTATACTAATTTCAGTTTTATGGTAAATAATATAGAACAAATATATAGAATTGTATCTACAGTATGTAATCAAGGTATGGTATTTTGACCAGTAAGAATTGGAAAAATTCCGACCAAATTAATGATTTTAAGAATCTTATATAAGCGAATAAAACATTTTCAGCATCTCCAAATATTCACTGAATCCCCACAAAGTACATATATTCTTGACCGGAATAAAAATCGTTGACGATTTAGCTATGTCCGTCTGACACGATAGAGCTCGCCATATATAAAGGTACCCCCAACTATTCAATATTTTAAAGATTTTAGGAATGTTTATTAACAAAATTGCCTCCAATTTGGTATTTTGTCTTCTCATTGAGTAGTAAACTTACTCAGTGGGAACCCTTAAGGTATACCCAATATAACTGTAAGTCCCAAATTTAGATATGTTGGTATTTTAGACATGCTTTTCAACAAAATGTAATATCTGGTAGAAATTTCGCAACAAAGTAAGTTCATTATTGGCGTATGGTGCCCTTCGAAACCAATTGCAACCTCTTCGTCAAAACTGCCAACATATTTGTATTTTGTTGAAATTCTGCATTCTTCTGCCTCAGACTGCCTTTTAAACGTTCTTGTCTGCTACCGACCTTACTGGGCAACCGCCAGGGAACTTCGAACTTTAGCACAATCTTTGCGTACTGTATTTTGTCCTCCCCATCGATGGATTCTAAGCTTTTTATTTAGTTTCCATACTAAGGAAATCCCATTTTACTCAACATATATCTTGCAACAATCCCTATCCCGTGGTTGTAATATAATTTCTTAAGGCGTAAATTTTAACGACTCAGGCGCGATATATAGTATAGTTTTGTCCGATTTTACCTAACTAATGCACCAACCTCTTAATATTTGTCTGATTGAGACAATATTTTGCACAGCGTACTAAATTAGGTAACTTGTGATATATGTGAAGTTTTGTTGGAATCGATTCAGATTTAGATATATTTCCCATATATAGCTTCATCCGATTTTTATGCACTAAACTATCTTTTTTTATCTGATTGATAACGAATGGTATTGAGACTAGGATAGAGTTTTTTTAATTTTCATTGAAATCGAAGCAGATACAGATATACCTCCTATATATAGATTCATCCGATTTTATGTAAATGATGCACAAAAACTCCCAAGGTTTGTCCGATTGTGACACAATCTTGCACAGCGTACTAAATTAGGTCCAGTTTGATGTATATTAAGTTTTGTTCGGATTTAAATTTATTTCCCATATATATTATCGTACGATTTTATGTAAATGGTAAGCCAAACTCCCAAGGTTTGTTCGATTGAGACACAATTTTGCACAGCATACTTCAGTTTAATATCTGTGAAGTTTTGTTGAAATTGGTTCAGATTTAGATATATCACATATATATATTTTCGTCCGTTTTTGCACCAATCTCCCAAAATTTGTCTGATTGAAAAAACATGTTGCAGAAAATACTAAATTAGGTGACATTCAGGGGCTATCAGGAATGCATGGAACAAGTTATTAATGGATTGTAAATGGATTAATGGATTGTAAACTCCAGTAAAGCCGCAAATCAAATCACGGTCTCCGAAGCTTTAAATTGGTATATATGCAATAAAGTCCAAAACCAATATCCGGCTGTATTGCTGCTTACTAGACAATCTACTTTTATTCTGATACAACAGATTTCCCCATCGAGAACATATTATGCCTTACGAAACGCAACATTTTTTTCTATTGTCCATCCGTGTCAACAAATCTTCATAAATAATTTGGGTCATACATAGAATATAAAATTTGTACCGTGGTCCATCCATCTGACATGTTACGATAACAACTGTGTAATATGCCACGTTATACAGTCCCCCATCCTACATACGGATGTGTTAGGACACATGGTCCCTCCATCCGACGTGGTACGATAGCAACTGTCTCATATGCCACGTTATATAGTCCCCCACCCTACATAGGGATGTGTTAGGACACATATTTAGCCAACAAGATATGTAAATAATTAGATATTTCAGACCTTCACAGACAATTTACAATATAGGTCCATGTTTATACCCTTCACCACACTGTGGTACAGGGTACTATGTCTTTGTGAGTATGTTTGTAACAGGCAAAATAATCGAGATAGATCCATGGTTCCTTTTGAGAATATGCATAGAATCACTTTCTAAGTCGATTTATGCATGTCCGCCCGTCTGTCTGTCCATGTTAAATTGTAAACAAAGTACATGTCTCATTTATGATCCGAATTGGATGACATTTGGCATAGGTCACTTATTTGGCCCAAGGACGAACCCTATTGAAATTGGGAAAAATCAGTTTAGATTTAGATATAGCTCCCATATATATATTTAACCGATTTAATGTAAACGGTCCCTATATATCTTTCGATTTGCACGAAATTTAGTACAACCTAATCATTTAGGTCTAGAATGATGTCTGCCAAGTTTGTGAAAATCGGTCCAAATTTAGATATAGCTCCCATATATAATTTCGTCCTATTTCATGTAAATGGTGCCCCAAGTCCCTATATATCTTTCGATTTGCACGAAATTTGGTACAACCTAATCAGTTAGGTCTAGAATGATGTCTGCCAAGTTTCGTGAAAATCGGTCCAGATTTAGATATAGGTCCCATATATAGTTTCGTCCGATTTCATGTAAATGGTACCCCAAAGTCCCTAAATATCTTTTGATTTGCACGAAATTTGGCATAACGTACTGAATTAAGCCTAGAGTGATGTCTGCCAAGTTTCGAGAAAATCGGTCTAGATTTAGATATAGCTCCCATATATAGTTTCGCCCGATTTCATGTAAATGGTGCCCCAAAGTCCCTATATATCTTTCGATTTGCACGAAATTTGGTACCACCTAATCATTTAGGTCTAGAATGATGTATGCCAAGTTTCGAGAAATCGGTCCAGATTTAGATATAGCTCCCATATATATTCATGCTAATAGTCCTGTTTAATATACCCATAGTGGTGAAGGGTATCATATAGTCGGCCCCGTCCGACTTTACTACTTTCCTTACTGGTTTCTGTGTTGTATTTCAATTCAAATATTGAGCAGCAATTTTTCCCTCTGTGTGTGTTTTTATATAGAAGTGTCACTGTACTGAAACATATATGGCAAATTGTGTTCAACCAAATGTCTCAATTCATTTGCAAAACACCAATTTTAAAAATTTGAGGATAAGGAAATTATTCAAACACCCGAACATCATCGAATCCAAAGAGCGTTCGACAGAACAACATTGTATTCTTGCTGCAGCTTTTCTACGTAACTATAAAACTAACTTTTCAATCAACTGTCAAATTGCTAAATGTACAATAGAACAAACTAACAAATGGACGAATGGGAAAGCCTGAATATCCTCAGGTGATTTATTCTCGAAATGATACCAAAGATACAATGGTTTATCTTCATTCAGATGAAATGCATTCAATGCTTGGTGTGGATGTGAAGAAGTTTTTGTTTCTTGACAGGTGTGCTATCCATTGTTCGGAGAAGAAATATAAAACTTTTTTGTTAACAATTTAAAAGCATTGATTGTTTAGAGTTTTGGTGTAGTATTTTCCGGATGGAGGGACAATAGTTTTTATAATTTGAAATCTTGATCAATTTTAAAAGAATTGTTTCTTAAATGGGAGTAGATGCTTCTAAACTTTCAAGGTGCATACATGGGATAGGAAATTCAACATACAGACATTTATTTGGGAATGAAATGTGATTCATCCTCCAAAAATCCGGAGGATAAATATGTGATTCATCCAGTTCCGTTTCAGTTTTAGTCAGAGGAAAAATACGGCTAAAGTTTTAACCGAAAATTTAGAAAGCCTAAAACTATTTAAATGGGCCAAATTATAGCACCTTGGGTGGGAAATAGTGCTAAATTTTCTGCCGAGATGTATTCCACCCTCCATTAACACATAATATCAATTTAAATCCCCTTTTATGTAATTAATCAAAACATGAACATAACAGCATCTACAGATAACAAATGTGTAGATAGCGGCAAAGTATATAGATCAGGACTATGTGAAAACACATTTCGCGCTTTAAGAAAACAAAATGTAAAAATTACAGACCGTCTGGTTGGAAAATGTGTCTACATTAAAATAGGAGGCTAAATAGCTCATTTACGCACCTGACCTTTCAGTTTTGTATCTCGATACCCGTATCTCGATATTGTATATCGATCCAAAATTAGCAGAAATATGAAGGCAAATGACAACCAAATTTATGGTAAAACGTATTTAAAATCTCCAAAAATACCGACATTTGGAAGGTACGGTTATATTGTGTCTACCCAAAATATCTGACCAATATTAAAAATCTTTGGCAGATTTTACTAAATTTAAGTTAATTTGAACGAAATATTTTCCCAAAATTCGGAAAATGTCGATATTTTGAAGTTTGGCAAGATTTGATACACAATAAGAGGCTAGAGTGATTACAACAGCCAGCCGAATAGGCCGTTGTGTGTAAATCGTCATAGATTTGTACCCAAGAATATGTTTATATCAAAGGCTCATTACTGGTGGAGGATATACAAATCAAACAGAAAATCGATCAGAAGTAACTCATGTTGTGTTTCTCAGACTTTAGCTTGCCATACGATTCTTAACAGCTCCTTATGTATATACCTCAAGTGGGGTAAAATATCATAAAGTCGGTTCAATTTTTGGTTCACGACCCTATATATTTAATACTTTCAAATATATAATACCCTGTACAACACTGTGGTACACAGTACTACGTCTTTGTGCATATGTTTTTACTAGACATAAGGAAACGAGATAGACGCATGGTTCTTTTGAAAATATGCATAGAATCACTTTTTAAGTCAATTTATGCATGTCCGCCGTCTGTCTGTTTATGTTAAATCGTAAACAAAGTACTGGTCGCATTTTTGTTTCAGATTTAGATATACCTCCAATGTAGTTTCGTCCGATTTAAGTTAAATGGTGCACCAAAGTACCTATATATCTTTCGATTTGGATAAAATTTGGGATAACGTTCTGAATTAATTCATGAATGATGTATGTTAAGTTTCCTGAAAATCTATTCAGATTTAGATATAGCTCCCATATATATTTTTCGTCCGATTTAATGTAAATGGTATATGAAAGTCCCTATATATCTTTCGATTTGCAAGAAATTTGACATAGCGCACTGAATTAGGTCTAGAATGACCTGTGTTAAGTTTCGTGGAAAGAGGTTCAGATTTAGTTATAGCTCCACATATATGTTTCGATCGATATAATGTAAATGGTGTATGAAAGTCCCTATATATCTTTCGATTTGCTCGAAATTTGACATAGTGCATAGAATTAGGTCTAGAATGATATGTGCTAAGTTTCCTAGAAATCGGTTCAGATTTAGATATAGTTATCTTCTATCTTCTATATACAGTGAGTGTAATAAGTATTTTGCCTCAATATAAATTTGACAAAATTATAATATATACGCCTAAAGCCAGCATACTAAAGATGTAAAATGAATTATGTATGATGGGATATGTTTGTGGACATATTTAGATCTTATTTCTGCAAGAATCACTGCGAAAGACCTATTGGTCACGAAGATATCGGCCAAAATCTATACCAACACAAAAATGATTATCACAAAAAAGTATTTTGCTTTTTATTATCATTTTTGAAAAAATCATTATATAACACACGCTTTGTCTTTTTATACCCTCCACCATAGTATGGAGGGTATATTAGTTTTGTTATACCCTTCACCATGTGGAACATTCAAATATTTACAGGTCAGATATTATTTAGTAACGAGAGGGCAAATCATCACAAACGCCACCGACCCATAGAGGGGGCAAATATCATGAAATATTACTCAGACTCGGAACATCCTCAGAAAGTTAGAGTTCGTGGTAGTTGTGTAGGGTATCGTATGGTCGGCCCCGTCCGACTTCCACACGCTTTTTCACCACACTGTGAGAATATGCATAGAATCACTTTCTGAGTCGATTTACGCATGTCCGTCTGTCCGTCCGTCCGTCCGTCTGTCCATGTTAAATTGTAAACAAAGTACAGGTCGCATTTATGATCCGAATTGGATGAAATTTGGCATAGGTCACTTATTTGGCCCAAGGACGAACCCTATTGAAATTGGGAAAAATCGGTTCAGATTTAGATATAGCTCCCATATATATATTTAACCGATTTAATGTAAACAGTCCCTATATAACTTTCGATTTGCACGAAATTTAGTACAGCCTAATCATTTAGGTCTAGAATGATGTCTGCCAAGTTTCGTGAAAATCGGTCCAGATTTAGATATAGCTCCCATATATAGTTTCGTCCGATTTCATGTAAATGGTCCCGCAAAGTCTCTATATATCTTTCGATTTGCACGAAATTTGGCATAACGTACTGAATTGAGTCTAGAATGGTGTCTGCCCAGTTTCAAGAAAATCGGTCCAGATTTAGATATAGCTCCCATATATAGTTTCGTCCGATTTCATGTAAATGGTGCCCCAAAGTCCCTATATATCTTTTGATTTGCACGAAATTTGGCATAACGTACTGAATTAAGCCTAGAGTGATGTCTGCCAAGTTTCGTGAAAATCGGTCCAGATTTAGATATAGCTCCCATATATAGTTTCGTCCGATTTCATGTAAATGGTGCCCCAAAGTCTCTATATATCTTTCGATTTGCACGAAATTTGGCATAACGTACTGAATTGAGTCTAGAATGGTGTCTGCCCAGTTTCAAGAAAATCGGTCCAGATTTAGATATAGCTCCCATATATAGTTTCGTCCGATTTCATGTAAATGGTGCCCCAAAGTCCCTATATATCCTTCGATTTGCACGAAATTTGGCATAACGTACTTAATTGGGCCTAGAATGATGTCTGCCAAGTTTCATGAAAATCGGTCCCGATTTAGATATAGCTCACATATATAGTTTCGTCCGATTTAATGTAAATGGGGCCCCAAAGTCCCTATATATCTTTCGATTAGCACGAAATTTGGTACAGCCTAATCATTTAGGTCTAGAATGATGTCTGCCAAGCTCCGTGAAAATCGGTCAAGATTTAGATATAGCTACCATATATAGTTTCGTCCGATTTCATGTAAATTGTGACCAAAATCCATATATATCTTTCGATTTGCACGAAATTTGGCATAACGTACTGAATTGAGCCTAGAGTTATGTCTGCCAAGTTTCGTGAAAATCAGTCCAGATTTAGATATAGCTCCCATATATAGTTTCGTCCGATTTCATGTAAATTGTGCACCAACATCCATATATATCTTTCGATTTGCCCGAAATTTTGCACAACGTACTGAATTGAGCCTAGAGTGATGTCTGCCAAGTTTCGATAAAATCGGTCCATATTTCTATATAGC